>NW_026975186.1:0-137908 GCF_030014295.1 Loxodonta africana | reverse complement strand
CATATCTGGATATCCTTCTGCAAAAAAATGAATCAAGAACCATACATCACACCATGCACAAAAACTAACTCAAAATGGATCAAAGACCTAAATATAAAATCTAAAACGAAAAAGATCATGGCCGAAAAAATAGAGACAATGTTAGGAGCCCTAATACATGGCATAAACATTATACAAAATATTATAAATAATGTAGAAGAAAAACTAGATAACTGGCAGTTCATAAAAATCAAGCACCTATGCTCATCCAAAGACTTCACCAAAAGAGTAAAAAGACTACCGACAGACTGGGAAAAAGTTTTTAGCTATGATATTCCTGATCAGTGCCTGATCTCTAAAATCTACATGATACTGCAAAAACTCAACTGCAAAAAGACAAATAACCCAATTAAAAAATGGGCAAAAGATATGGATAGACACTTCACTTAAGAAGACATTCAGGTAGCTAACAGATAAGGAAATATTTACGATCATTAGCCATTAGATAAATGCAGACAAAACTACAATGAGATTTTATCTTCCAACTAGGCTGGCATTAATGCAAAAAACACAAAATAATAAATTTTGGAGAGGCTGTGGAGAGATTGAAACACTTATACACTGCTGGTGGGAATGTCCAAGGGTACAACCCCTTTGGAAATCGATGTGGCACTTCCTTAAAAAGCTAGAAATAGAACTACCGTAAGATCCAGCAGTCCCACTCCTTGGAATATATCCAGAGAAATAAGAGCCTTTACAGGAACAGATATATGAACACCCATGTTTATTGCAGCATTGTTTACAGTAGCAAAAAGATGGAAGCAACCAAGGTGTCCATCAACAGAAGAATGGATAAATTATGTTATATTCACACAATGGAATAGTATGCATTCATAAAGAACCATGAGGAATCTGTGAAACATTTCATAACATGGAGGATCCTGGAAGGCATGATCCTGAGTGAAATTAGTCAGTTGCAAAAGGGCAAATATTGCATAAGAGTATTATTATGAGAACTTGAGAAATAGCTTAAACTGAGAAGAAAACATTCTTATTTGGTTACGAGAGGGGGCAGGGAAGGTGGGAGAAGGCTATTCACCAATTAGATAGTAGATAGGAACTATTTCAGGCGAAGGAAAAGTCAGGACACAAAACAGGGAGGTCAGCACAAGTGCACTAAACCAAAAACAAAGAAATTTCCTGAATAAACTGAATGCTTCAAAGGCCAGTGTAGCAGGTGCAGGGATCTGGTGACCATGGTTTCAGGGGACATCTAAGTCAATTGGCATAATAAAATCTATTAAGAAAACATTCTGCATCCCACTTTGAAGAGTGGCATCTGGGGTCTTAAATGCTAGCAAGGAGCCATCAAAGATGCATCAATTGATCTTAACCCACCTGGGTCAAAGGAGAATGAAGAACACCAAGGACACAAGGTAATTACGAGCCCAAGAGACAGAAAGGGCCACATGAACCAGAGACTACATCATCCTGAGACCAGAAGAGCTAGATTGTGCCTGACTACAACCGATGACAGCCCTGACAGGGAACACAACACAGAGCCCCTGACGGAGCAGGAGAGCAGTGGGATGCAGACCCCAAATTCTCATAAGACCAGACTTATTGGTCTGACTCAGACTAGAAGGACCCCAGTGGTCATGGCCCCCAGACCTTCTGTTGGCCCGGGACAGGAACCATTCCCGATGCCAACTCTTCAGACATGGATTGGACTGGACAATGGGTTGGAGAGGGATGCTGGTGAGGAGTGAGCTTCTTGGATCAGGTGGACACTTGAGACTATTTTGTCATCTCCTCCCTGGAAGGGAGAAGAGAGGGTGGAGCGGGTTGTAAGCTGGCAAAATGGACACGAAAAGAGAGAGTGGAGGGAGAGAGCAGGCTGTCTCATTCAGGGGAGAGTAATTGGGAGTGTGTAGCAAGGTTTATATGGGTTTTTGTGTGAAAGACTGACTTGATTTAAACTTTCACTTACAGCACAATAAAAATTATTTTAAAAAAAGTAATGCCAAACTTTCCCAAGTTTTCTCAGTAAATAAAGGAGGAAGGTTATCTCATTTCATGAGGGAAAGTACAAGCCTGATACAAAAACTTGACCAGGACATCACAAGAAAAGAAAATTGCAGACCAATGCCCTTCATGAACGTACAAAAATTCTTACTTAAATATCAGCAAATTTTATTCAACATGTATAATGTATACGATACATCATGATCAAGTGGGGTTTAACATTCAAAAATCAATATCATTCACCACCTTAACATCACAGAAGAAAAAAGTTGTACGTGCATGTCAATTACTGCAGAAAAAGCATTTCAAAAAAAAAAGAGTAGACATTTATGATTTTTTAAAAACTCAGCAAATTAGAACTACAAGACAAGTTCTTCAATCTGATCAAGGGCATCTATGAAAAACCTGCTTATAGTATCATAGTTATTGGTGAAATGTTGAAAACTCTTCCCCAAGGATGGGATCAAGGCAAGAATATCAGTTCTCACTTCTTCTGTTGAACATTTTTCTCTTATTTACAGTGAAGTACAGAAAGAGAAATAAAAGGTTCTGTATCTCTAAAAAAAAAAAAGTAAAAGAAAAACTAGATAAACAGGAGCTCCTAAAAATTAAACACCTATGCTCATCCAAAGACTTCACCAAAAGAGGAAAAAGACTACCTACACACTGGGAAAAAGTTTTTCGCTATGACATTTCTGATCAGTGTCGGATATCTAAAATCTGCACAATACTGCAAAAATTCAACAAGAAAAAGACAAATAATCCTATCAAAAAATAAGCAAAAGATAAGGATAGACACTTCACTAAAGAAGGCATTCAAAAAGCTAACAGATACATGAGGAAATGTTCACGATCATTAGCCATTACAGAAATGCAGATCAGAACTACAATGAGATTTCATCTCACCCCAACAAGGCTGGCATTAATCCAAAAGACACAAAATAATAAATGTTGGAGAGGCTGTGGAGAGATTGGAACACTTATACACTGCTGGTGAGAATGTGAAATGGTACAACCACTTTGGAAATCAACTTGGTACTTCCTTAAAATGCTAGTAATAGAACTACCATACAATCCAGCAATCCCACTCCTCGGAATATATCCTAGAGAAATAAGAGCTTTTACATGAACAGATATATGCATACCCATGTTTATTGCAGCACTGTTTAAAATAGCAAAAAATGGAAGCAACCAAGGTGCCCATCAACAGATGAATGGATAAATAAATTACGGTATATTCACACAATGGAATAGTGTACATTCATAAAGAACCGTGAGGAATGTGTGGAACATTTCATAACATGGAAGAACCTGGAAGGCATCATGCTGAGTGAAAATAGTCAGTTGCAAAAGGACAAATATTGTACAAGACCACTATTATAAGACCTTGAGAAATAGTTTAAACTGAGAAGAAAACATTCCTTTGTGGTCACGAGAGGAGGGCGGGAGGAATGGTGGGGGAGGGGTATTCACTAATTACTTGCTAGATAAGAACTACCTTAGTTGAAGGGAAAGACAACACACAATACAGGGAAGTCAGCACAGTTGGACTAAACCAAAAGCAAAGAAGTTTCTTGAATAAACTGAATGCTTCGAAGGCCAGTGTAGCAGGGGCAGGGGTTTGGGGACCACGATTTCAGGGGACATCTAAGGCAATTGGCGTAATAAAATCTATTAACAAAACATTCTGCATACCAACTTGAAGAGTGGCATCTGGGGCCTTCAACGCTAGCAAGCAACCATCTAACATGCATCAATTGGTCTCAACCCATCTGGATCAAAAGAGAATGAAGAACACCAAGGACAAAGGTAATTATGAGCCGAAGAGACAGAAAGGGCCACATGAACCAGGGGTTACAACAGCCAGAGACCAGAAGAACTAGATGTTGCCCAGCTACAACGGATGACTGCCCTGACAGGGAACACACAGAGAATCCCTGGGGGAACAGAAGAGCAGTGGGATGCAGAACCCTAATTCTACTAAGACAAGAATTAAAGGTCTGACTGAGACTGGAAGGACACCAGTGGTCATGGCACCCAGACCTTCTGCTGGCCCAGGACAGGAACCATTCCCGAAGCCAACTCTTCAGACATAGATTGGACTGGTCAGTGGGTTGGAGAGGGATGCTGATGAGGAGTGAGCTTCTTGGATCAGGTGGACACTTGAGACTATGTCGGCATCTCCTGCCTGGAGGGGAGATGATAGGGTAAAGGGGGTTAGAAGCTGACGAAATGGGCATGAAAAGAGAGAGTGGAGGGAGAGAGCGGGCTTTCTTATTAAGAGGAGAGTAACTGGGAGTATATAGCAACGTGTATATAAGGTTTACCTGAAAGACTGACTTGACTTGTGAACTTTCACTTAAAGTGCAATAAAAATTACTGAAAAAAGAGAAGCAAGTACAGAAACCTCATACCACTGAGAAATAAGAGCCAGGAGCACATGTCCTTTGGATCCAGGTTCCCTGTGCTGAAAAGATCCTAGACCAGGGAAGACTGATAACAAAGACCTTCCTCTACAGCCCACAGAGAAAAGAAAGCCTTCGCCTGGAACTGATGCCTGAATTTGGGGGGTGGTTTCCGAATGTTTCCTCGTGGCCCCCGCCCCCCCGTGCGGGGCGACAACTCTCCCCTGGGCGGGGACCTAGTAGAGGCCTGCAGGGCATCATGGTATGGAGGGGCAGAGCTTGGGCGGGGAGGAAAATCAGGTTTGTTTTAAAACAATTTCAGGTTCAGTGTTTTGAACATGAAACATTCACTGAGGTGTAACAACAAAGCTTGAGTAAACTATAACTGTTAAACAATTTTCAGCTTTTCTTGAGTTAGCTGTAGGATGTACTGAAGCAGGAAGCTATTTAGGTTAAAGCAGTTCAGTTCCCTTAAATGATGTCTTATACCGCATTACCACTGAACACTGAATGCATGACGAAATACTTGCTTTTTGGTAAAACTCAAATGTATGAGTTGTGTTTGTAATTAAAGGGGAAACATTCAGCATGTTTGTTAATTCTAGTCCCATTTAATAACTTGAAATGTATGTATGTTTAAGCTTCTTTTTAAGTTAATGGGGAAAATGAGACACAATACCAATACTTTAGGATTGTGGTCTTGATGTTTGTATGAAACTCTGAGGCCTTAATTTAAAACTTTCCCTTTAGATGTATTGTGCTAAGTGGAACTTGTCAAATAAATCTTCCTTTTAAAAACTACAAAATAAAACAATAAGAGATGAAAAGTATAAAAATGAACTAGATTGATATTCTGCAGATTAAAAGCACAATAGCTAAAATGAAAAATTCACTGGAAGATGTTACTTAGCAGGTTTTAGCAGGAAGAACCGGAAGACTTGGAGGTAGGATAATTGACATCACCAATCAGACAAACAGAAAAAAAAAAAGAGTATGTAAAAATGAACAGAGTCTCAAATTCTTGTAAAAAGACCCGACTTAATGGTCTGACTGAGACTGGAAGGACCCCGGTGGTCATGGGCCCCAGACCTTCTGTTGGCCCAGGATAAGAACCATTCCCAAAGCCAACTCTTGGACGTGAATTGGACTGGACAACGGGCTGGAGAGGGGATGCTTTTGAGGAGAGAGCTTCTTCCATCAGGTGGACACTTGAGACTATGTTGGCATCTCCTCCCTGGAGGGGGTAGAGGGGCCTAGAAGCTGGCAAGATGCACACGAAAAGAGAGTGTGGGGGGAAGGAGCTGACTTTCTTATTAGGGGGAAAGTAATTAGGAGTATGTAGGAAGGTGTATGTACGGTTTTGTGTGAGAGACTGACTTGATTTGTAAACTTTCACTTTAAGCACAGTAAAAATTTAAAAAAATGAATAGAGTCTGGTGGACCAGTGAGACATCATTACGCATACTAATGTATGCTGTATTATTGGTCCACAAAAAGGAGAGAAATAGGCAGACAGATTACCTAAGGAGATTCTGATCTGAAGGAATTATGGCTTAATACTTCCCAGATTTGAGGAAATACATTAACCTACACATATAACAGTAAAACAAACTGTTAAATACTTGATTACTAGCTAAAAGGTGGGTAGTTCAAACCCACCTTGAGGCACCTCAGAAGAGAAACCTGGGGTTCTCCTTCCAAAAGGTCACAGCCCTGGAAATCCTATGGAGCAGTTCTACTTTGTACGCATGTGGTCTCATGACTCAGAATCAAGTTGATGGGATCTAATAAAACAAAAACAATGACATATGCAAAAAACTCAGTGAACTGTAAATAAGAAAACCTTAAAGACAACCACACTCAGACATGCTATGATAGAACAACAGAAAGCAAATACTGGAGAGATAATCTTGAAAGTAATGAGAGAAGTAAATCATCACACAAAAATGACCCTCAGTAAGATATTTTATCAGATATCATGGATATTAGAACAAGTATAACCTCATATTTAAAGTGCTAAAAAAGACAAATTTTCAATAACTGATTTTAAACTGGTAACACTAACCTTAAAAAAAGTTGAGGAAAAATTAAGACAATTACAAATAAATAAAAGCTGAGATAATTCATTACTAGATCCGCTCTACAAAAAAATGCTAAACGGAGTTCCTCAGGCTGAATTGAAAGCACACTTGATGATAAATTGAAGCCATACAAAAAAAATGGGTAAATATATCAACAGATAAATATAAAAGCCATGATTTCTAGACTTCTGGGATGTCAGCATTACCTCCATGGTTTAAGAAGCAAATGAATACATAAATAATTATAAACCCATATTAGTTGGCATACAATATAGGAAGATGTAATTTCTAACAGCATGAAGGGGATCTGTCATATATTAATGTAGTTATGTATGTCATATTGGTTCTCCACTCTGTTCCATTGGTCACTATCTGTAGTTGTACCAGTACCAGACTGTTTTAATTACTGTAGCTGTATAGTAGGTTCTGAGGTCAGGTAGTGCTCCTATTTTATTCTTCTTCAGTAGTGCTTTACTTATACCGGGCATCTTCTGTTTCCATATAAAGTTAATGATAAGTTTTTCCTTCTCTCTACAGAATGTTGTTGGTATTTGGATGGGGGTTGCATTGTATTTGTAAATCACTTTGGGTAGAATTGTCGTTTTCACAATGTTGGGTCTACCTATCCATGAGCATGGCATGTTTTTCCATTTATGGAGATCTCTTGTTTCTTGCAGTAGTGTTTTGTAGTTTTCTTTGAATAGGTCTTTTACATCCCTGGTTAGATTTATTCCCAAGTATTTTATTTTTTGTAGGGGCTATTATGAATGGTTTTGTTTTCCAGATTTCCTTTTCATCATTGTCTTTATTAGTGAATAGAAATCCAACTGATTTTTGTATGTTGATCTTGTATCCTGCTACTCTGCTGAATCTATTAGTTCCAGTAGTTTTCTCCTGGAGTCTTTTGGATTTTCTAAAAAGTATCATATCACCTGGGAATAAGGACAGTTTAACTTCTTCAGTACCACTTTGGATGCCCTTTATTTCTGTTTCTTGCCTCGTTGGTCTAGCTAAGACTTCCAACACAATGTTAAATAGTAGTGGTGATAAAGGGCAACCTTGTCTTGTTCCTGTTCTAAAGGGAATGTTTTCAGCCTCTCTCCATTGGGAACGATGTTGGACATTCATTTTGCGTAGATGCCTGTTATTATGTTGAGAAATTTTATTTCTATACCTATTTTATTGACAATTTTTATCAGGAATGTATGTAGGACTTTATTGAGTGCTTTTTGTGTGTCGATTGAGGAGATCATGTGATTCTTTCCTTTTATATATGTGGTGGGTTACATTGGTTGGTTTTCTAACATTGAAATATCCTTCCATAACTGGAATGAATCCTACTTGGTCACGGTGTATTATTTTTTGATATGATGCTGAAATCTATTGGCTAGAATTTTGTTGAGAATTTTTACATCTATATTCATGAGAGATATTGTTCTGTAAGTTTCTTTTTTTGTGGCATCTTTGCCTGGTTTTGCTATCAGGGTTATGCTGGCTTCAAAGAATGAATTTGGAAGTATTGCTTCATTTTCTACGTTCTGAAATAGTGTGAGTAGTACTGGCGTAAGCTCTTCTCTGAATGTTTGGTAGAAGTCTCCAGTGAAGCCATCTGGGCCAGGGATTGTTTTTTGGTGGGAGTTTTTTTTTTTTTTTTTACCATGTCAATCTCTTGTTATGGGTCTGTTCAGATTTTCAATGTCATTTCGTGTTAGTTAGGGTAGGTAGTGTGTCTCTAGAAATTTGTCCATTTCCTCTGGGCTTTCAAATAGCTTGGAGTATAGTTTTTAACAATACTCCTTTATGATCCTTTTTATTTCAGTTGGGTCTGTTGTAATGTCCCCCATATCATTTCTTATTTGGGTTATTTGTGTTCTCTCCTGCTTTTCTTTTGTCAGTTTGGCCAGTGATGTATCGATTTTGTTGATCCTTTCAAAGAAACAACTTCTGGTTTTGTTGATCCCTTCTATTGTTTTTCCATTCTCTATTTCATTTATCTCTGCTCTGATCTTTATTCTTTCCTTTCTTCTGATGGGTGTGTGTGTTTTTTTTCCTCTTTTCTTTCTATTTAAGTTGCGCAGCGAATGTTTTGATTTTGTCCCTTTCTTCTTTTTTGATGTGACATCTAGTGCTATAAGTTGATCTCTGAGGACTGCCGTTGCTGGGTCCCAAAGGTTTTGGTATGATGTGTTTTCATTCTTGCTTGATTCTAGCAAATTTCCATTCTATCTTTGGTTTCTTCTATTACCCAGTTGTTTTTAAGCATGGTGTTATTCAGTTTCCAGGAAATTGATTTTTTGTTTTTCCTTACACTTTCTGTTGTTCAGTTCTACTTTCATGGCATTGTGGTCAGAGAAAATACTTTGTATTATCTCAAAATTTTGGATTTTCTTGAGGATTGCTCTGTGGCCTAAGATGTGGTCTATTCTGGAGAATGTTCTGTGTATGTTGGAATAGAATGTTTACTTTGCAGCTGTTGGGTGGAGTGTTCTGTATATGCCTATGAGGTCAAGTTGGCTGATTGTGCTCTTTAGTTTTTCTGTATCTTTGCTGAGTTTCTTTCTAGATGTTCTGCCCTTTACTGAGAGTGGTGTGTTGAAGTCTCCTGCTATTACCGTGGAAGTGTCAATTTCTGTTTTCACTGCTGTTAGAGTTTGCTTTATGTATTTGGAGCCTTGTCATTGGGTGTGTAGATGTTTATTGTGGGTATATTCATGATGGATCATCCCTTTAATCATTATATAATGCCCTTCTTTCTCTTTTATGGTGGATTTTGTTTTTAATTCTATCTTATCTGAGATTAGTGTTCCCATTCCTGCTCTTTTTTGGTAGTTATTTGCTTGATGCATTTTTTCCATCCTTTGATTTTTAATAATTTATGTCTGTTTCTAAGGTGTGTTTTCTTATAGACAGCATATTGATAGATCCTGTTTTTTTTTTTTAATCCATTCTTTCACTGTGCATTTCTTTATGGCTGCATTTCTGCCATTTGCATTCAGTGTAATTATTGATAGGGGTGAGTTTATTGCTATCATTTTGTAGTTTTTTTTTTGTGTGTGTGTGTGGTGCTAACAGAGTCTTTGTTTCTATTACTCGCCCGTGCTGAGTCCCTTTTCTTTGTGGGTTTCTTTTTGTTTTTAAATAGCTTTTTTTTTTTTTTATTGAGACTTTATATTTTTCTTCTTTATTTTGATGGATAGGTTTCTTGAGGTTGTGGTTAACTTGAAATTTACCCTTATCTTCCTAGGTTTGAGCCAGTCTACTATTGCTTGATATTGCCTGGCCTTCCTCTCCATTAGAAAGTTCTATACCTATACCATCTATTCCCTCTTTTATTTTCCTGACGTTTTTGTCAATTACAGATTAACCTCTCTGGTTCCCTGTTGCAGTTGTTTTGGTTTTGGGTAGTTCTCGAGAGTTCATTTCCTAGGTTGATATGCGGATGGTGCAACCTTGCCTCCTAGATTCAGGCCGCGGTCTGATGTTTTGTGTTCTCAGACCAAATGGCTCCCTTTAATAATTCTTGTAGTTTTGGTTTGGCTTTTACATATTCTGTTAATTTCTGCTTATCTGGAAACGTGCTAATTTGAATGAAAGTTTTACAGGATATATTATTCTTGGTTGACAAATTTTTCCTTTCAAGGTTTTATATATGTCAGCCCATTGCCTTCTTGCCTGCATGGTTTTTGCTGAATAATCAGAATTTAGTCTTATTGTTTCTCCTCTGTATGTGACTTTTTGTTTTTCCTGAGCTGCTTGCAAGTATTTTTTCTTTATCTTTGGTTTTAGTTATTGTGATTATGATAGGCCTTGGCATTTTTCTTTGGGATTCTAACCTATATGGGGTTCACTGAGCTTCTTGGATGGTCAGCTTTTCATCATTCATAAAACTAGGGAAGTTTTCTGTCAGTAGTTCTTCAGTGATCTCTGTGTTTTCCATTTTCTCTCTCTGTTCTGGAACTCCAATCACTTGCAAATTTTTGCTTTTGTTTGCATCCCACATAATTCTCCGGGTTTCTTTATTGTTCTTTATTTCTGATTTTTCCTCAAGCAGAGTTGTATCCAACTGTTTGTCTTCAATTTTGCTAATTTTGTCTTCCATTGTTTCAAACCTGCTCCTCAGCCCTTCTATGACACTGTCCTTTCTGAAATCTTATCTTTTGGATTTCTAATTGTGTTTTTGTATGATTATTAGTTGTGAGTTTAGTTTGTCATTTTGTTCCTGTATTACTTTCCTGAATTGTTCCTTTTTTGTCTGTATTTTCCATGAATTTGTCTGCCTTTTCCAAAAATTTGTCTGTTTTTTCCTCATTTTTGTCTGCTCTTTGCTTCAGCTCTTGGATCACTCGAACTACTAGAGACTTGAATTCCTATCAGGTAGTTTTAGTACCTTTTCTTCACTGGAAAGTCATCTGGTGTTTATTCTGGATGCCTACTGGAACCATCCTGTCCTGTTTTTTGTAGTATGTTCTGATATTGCCTACTGTCTTTTGGATATTCAGTAGTTATTTTCTTTGTTTCTTGATTGTAGATTTGTTTGTTTCATTCTGCTTTTCTGTTTTATTTGGTTAAGTCTGAGCAGTGGAGCAGTGCGTTCTTTGTTGTTTGCTCATCTGTAGTCACAATACTTTTCACCTCATCCAATGGGCAGTGCCAGTCAATCAGCTATGGTGCAAATGGCAGGTCCAGCTGAAGGGGAGGGCCTGGGATGGGTTGTTTGTGGCATGAACTAGGGCTCACAGCATGGACCAGGAATCAGTGCTGGGCAGGTTCAAGTAGGCCGTGCCTCTGCTGCTTGGAAGTATGATGTTCAGTGCATGGTGCAGGTAGACATGAAAGATGGGGGAGGTTGTGATGTGTTGAGCTAATAGTTGTATGGGAAAGAGGAGAGAGAAACAGGAGCTAAAAACAAACAAGAACTAAAGAAAAAAGTGCTAAGGGAGCTTGCCATTGAAGTGGAGAGAAGAGACCCAAAAATGGAGCAAACTAACAAACAAAACAGGGGAAAAAAGACAAAAAAAAATCTAGACAAAAATTTGGAAAAGAATAGCCCCCAGGAGTCCCGGAGTACCATCACAGGGGCAGCTTAGACTGGGGGAGTGGCTCCCAGGCTGCGCAGTATAGCCTGGCTAGAGGGAGCATAGATGTCACACAGCACCAGGTATTCAGGAGACAGGAAAAGATGACAAGTGTAGAGAAATGAGACATAGAGAGAAAAAGAGAGAGAAAAGAAAAGAAAAAAATATAGAAAGAAGAAAATAAAAGATGCCCCCAGGTACTCAGGTGCATAGATTGGGGGAATGTCTCCTAAGCTGTGCAGTGTAGCTCAGCTAGAAGGAGCTCCCAATCGGCAAAAAGAAAAAGAAAACAAACAAACAAAACAGAGCAAAGCAAAATAAGGCAAACAAAAGCCCCAGGGATCCCCCCAAGCGTGGTGTCTTGGGCCGGGGGAGTGATTATCCAGTCAAGCATGGCTCTCAGTCTTTCAAGAAGAAGCAAAGATGGCACATGGAGCCAGGTGTTCCAGAGAAAGTAGGAGGAAGTGGTAGGAGCTACAGAAGAAACCAACAAAGGTAGAAGGAACCAACATCTGCTCAGGAGCCTGGCCAGTGTGGGCAGGGTGAATCCAAGCAGTCTGAGGCCAAAGCAGTTGCCTCCTGGCCAAGACTGCAGCTGGTGGGAAGTAGAGGAGGCCGAAGGGGGTGGAAGAAGGGGAGGGTTAGGAAAGCATATATTGCTCCTTACCAGATGCTCTGTCTCCTGCTGGGAGTTTTGTAAAGCTGCTTTCCTGTACTCCCTGTCCGCTGATCTCTAAAATAGGTGGGGAGAATCCAAGTAGCACAGATGCTGCACTTTCCAGGCAGCTGAGTCACCACAGCCAGCCAGGAAGCTCAGAGATGGAGCAGCCGGAAGAGAATGGGGGTGGGAGGGGGGCGGCTTGGGAAAGCATGTATCACTGGTTACCAGGTCCTCTGTCTCCTATTGACTGCCAATCCCCAGCTGGAATCCAAGATGGCGGATCCATGCTGCGTTAGTGATGGTGCCCTCTGCACACATCTCTCCTCTCCGTCTGTTGTCTGTCAGTTTCCTATTCCATTCGGTGCTTGGCTGAATTCTTTATCTTTTAGGCACTTCACATTCCAGTAATGATGTTTTTCTCTGTTTTACTTAGTTTTTCAGGTCTTTGCTGCAGAGGGACGTCAAGGTGCTTCTGCCTACGGTGCCATGTTGGCCAAAGGTGTCTTTTCTTTCAAGTTTTATTTAACATATTACTTAACCTTCTTACCAGAGCAGTTTTACAGGAGAGAATAAATAATGTAGAAATCATCCAAATTAGAGACTCAGAAGTAAAAATAGCTGTATTGGTAAAAGACTTGATTTTATGTAGACAGAGGAATTCCTAAGAAACAACACAAAATATTATAGCAATAAATGAATTTAGCAAAGTATTCAGAGTAAAAATAAATCAACATACAAAAATTAGCTATGTTTCTATACAACAGCAATAAACACTTCAGAAAGAAATTTAGTAAACACTTAAAACTACAAAACATTGGTGAAAGAAACTTAAAAAGCCCTAAACCATGTCATGGTTTTAGAGAATTAATATTGGTAATGAGGAAATACTGCCAAAACTTATCTACATATTTAATGCAATCCTGATTAAAATCCAGACAACCACTTTTAGAAATGGCAAAGCCAAGCACCACAAATCAACTGAGTCTTGAAATAGAAGAACAAAGTTGGAAGACACACTGCCCAAATATCAAAACCTTTTACAAAGGTATAGAAATCAAAACAGTGTGATACTGACCATTTTAGGATGTTTTCTAGAGAAGCAAAATCAATGTAGCATATAAATATATATGCGTGTGTGTATATATGTACATGTGTATATGTCTACATGTGTATATACGTATATGTGTGTGTATATATAGGTGCATTTATATGTGTATGTATATGTGCGCATGTGTATGTATATGTGTGTGTGTGTGTGTGTGTGTGTGTGTGTGTATACAGAGAAGGAGAGAGATGCGAGGGCAGAAATTTATATCAAGAAAATGGCTCATGTGGTTGTAAAGACTAGAAAGTCCTAAGTCCGTGGGTGAGGTCGGAGGCTTATCCTGAGTCACATAGCTTCACATAGCTGCAGGTTCTGGAAACCCAAGATCAGCAGGTCAGACAGCAGGCCTCGAGCTCACAGGCTATGAAGGCCAACTAGCACGAAGATTGGCAGGTAATATGTCAGTTCCCTGGCTCGTAGGGTACAAAGGCTGACAAATCCCAAGAGTGCCAGGTAAGCTGCTAGCTCAAGCACCAAGAACCAGAGGACAGATGCAGGATCCAGAGTAAGATAAAGCCAGTGACCTTTGCCAGAAAGTCACATGCATTGGACGTAGAACATACCCCTTAGGAAACTCATTTTCAACTGATTAACTGTTTGGAGCAGATCTCACCATGGACGTGATAGCATTGTATCAGATATGACTACGGAAGTGATTACGTCATCACACAGCTGCCAAACTACATCATAACTGCCAAGCCATTGAGAATTATGGCCCCGCCAAGTTGACACATAACCTTAACCATCACTTAATGTAAGTATAGACAGAGTAATAGAAATCAGAGACCACTTGATTTAGGCCAATTAGTTTTCAATCAAAGTGCAAAGACCATTCGATAAGAAAAGAATAATCTCTTCACAAATATTCCTTGGACAACGGATATTCACATACAAAGGAAGGGATTTTGAGCTTATATCATCCTATATAACAAAATTAGCTGAAATTAGCTGAATAATTAGCTGAAAAATGTGTCAATGTCCAAATGATTAGAACGAAGCATATGCAAATTTCAGAAGAAAACATAGGGTTAAATATTCATGATCTAGGTTTTGTAATAAAATATTAGATACGACACCAAAAGCATGAGTAGTTTAAAATAGAAACACAGAGAGAAACATAGAGATACATAGAGTTGGAAAGAGAGAGCTAGAGAGACACAAAGAGAGGTGCAGAGAGGAAAACAAAATCAGAGAGAGAGAATAAGAAATAGACACAGAAATCCAGGGAGAAGCAGAACTACCTCCTCCCAGAGACAGAGACAGGACAGACAGACAGACAAAGACAGTGAGACAGAAAGGAAAAGTGAGATACAGATTTTGAGACAGGTTGAAAGGGGGATAGAGAGAGAGAAGGAAAGAGGCAAAAAGAGATGTTCAGAGATAGACAAAGACACCCAGAGACATGGAGAGAGAGAAACAGACACAGACAAAGACTGATGAGAAGAACAAAAGAGAAGCAGAGTGAGAGGCAGAGATGTACAGAAGGGAAGGAAGATAGAAAAAATACAGAGAAATGCAGAGAAAATAATAAATTCACTCAGTCAGACATTGAGAAATACACAGAGACAGGGGGAAAGATTTCTGTAGTTATTAGGTGCTGTCCAGTCAATTCCAGCTCATAGCGACCCTATGTACAACAGAATGAAACACTATCCAGTTCTGGCCCATACTCATTAACAGTTGCTGTGTTTCAGCCAATTGTTGCAGCCACTGTATCAATCCATCTCATTGAGGGTCTTCCTCTTTTTTACTGACCCTTTACATTACCAAGCATGATATCCCTCATACACTAGTCCCTCCTGATAATATGTCAAAAATATGTGAGATAAAGTCTTGCCATCTTTGCTTCAAATGAGCATTTTGGCTATACTTCTTCCAAGACAGATTTGTTCATTCTTCTGGCAGTCTATGGTATTTTCAATATCCTTCGCCAATGCCATCGTTGAAAGGCATCAGTTCTTCTTTAACCAGCTTTCACATGCATACAAGATGATTAAAAACACCATGACTCAGCAAAAAAAAAAAAAAAAACAAACAAATAAGAGGAAAAGACAATATATGAGGATAAAATATTCAGCACAAAAAATTAACTGGAAAAAAGAAACCGTCAACAATACACACAAAAAGACATCAAAATGACAACATACCTATTCATAATTATGCTGAATGTAAATGGGCTGAATGCACCAGTAAAGAGACAGAGAATGGCAGAATGGATAAAAAAACACGATCCGTCTATATGAAGCCTAAAAGAGACACGCCTTAGACTTGGAGACACAAACAAAAATTCAAAGGATGGAAAAAAATATATCAAGCAAACAACAATCAAAACAGAGCAGGTGTGACAATATTAATTGCTCACAAAATAGGTTTTACGGTTAAGTCCAGCAGAAAGGTTAAGGAAGGACACTATATAATGATTACAGGGATGAAATACTAGGTGGGTATAACCATATTAAATTATGCAGCCAATGACAGGGCTTCAAGATACATAAAACGAACTCTAACAGCTTAGAAAAGTGAGATAGAAAGTTCTAGAATAATAGTAGGAGACTTCAACACGCCACATTGGTGATGGACAGAACATCCAGAAATAAGTTCAATAAAGACACTGAAGATATATGAAAGTATGAACCAACTTGACCACAGACATATACAGAACGCTCCGCCCAACAGCAGCCAAGTATATGTCTTTTACAACACACATGGAACATTCTCTGGAATAGACTACATATTAGGTCATAAAGCAAGCCTTAACAGAATCAAAAATATCGAAATATCACAAAGCATCTTCTCTGATGGTAAAGCCATAAAAGTAGAAGTCAATACCAGAAAAAACAGGGAAAAGAAATCAAACACTTGGAAAGTGAACAACACCCTGCTCAAAAATGACTGGGTTATAGAAGAAATTAAGGATGGAATAAAGAAATTCACAGAATCCAATGAGAATGAAAACACTTTCTATCAGAGCCTTTGGAACACAGCTAAAGCAGTGCTCAGAAGTCAATTCATATCAATAAACGCATAAATCCAAAAAGAGGAGAGGGCCAAAAGCAAAGAATTATCCCTATGACTTGAACAAATAGAAAGAGGGCAACAAAAGAAACCCTTAGGCACCAGAAGAAAGCAAATAATAAAAGTAAGAGCAGAATTAAAGGAAATAGAAAACAGAAAAAACAGTTGAAAGAGTTAAGAAGACCAAAAGCTGATTCTTTGAAAAAACTAACAAAATTGATAAACCATTCTCCAAACTGACAAAAGAAAAATGTGAGAAGAAGCAAATAACACAAATAAGAAATGAGATGGGCCATATCAAAACAGACCCAACTGAAATTAAAAGATTTGTATCTAATTACCCTGAAAAAAAAATTGTGCTCTAAGAAATTTGAAATACTAGATGAAATGGATGAATTTCTAGAAACACACTACCTACCTAAAATAACACAGCGGTAGAACAGCTGAATAAACTCATAACAAGAGATAGGAAAGTTAATTTAAAAACCCTGAACAACAGCAAAGAAAAAAAAAAAAAAACAAACCTGGCCCTGAAGGTTTCACTGGAGAATTCTACCAAACTTTCAGAGAAGAATTAACACCACTACTAATAAATGTATTTCAGAGTACAGAAAAGGATGGAATACTCCCAAACTCATTCTATGAACCCAGCATATCCCTGATACCAAAACTGGGTAAAGACACCACGAAAAAAAGAAAATTACAGAGCAATATCCCTCAGGAACTTAGATGCAAAAATCCTCAACAAAATTCTATCCAATAGAATTCAACAACATATCAAAGTAATAATGATAAAAAGAATTCACCATGAACGAGTGGTAGGCAAGGATGGTTCAACATCAGAAAAACAACCAACGTAATCCATCATATAAACGAAAAAAAAAAAAAAAGACAAGAACCATATGATCTTAACAATTGATGCAGAAAAGGCATTTGACAACGTCCAACACCCATTCAGGATAAAAACTCTCAGCAAAATAGGAATAGAAGGGAGATTCATCAGCCTAATAAAGGGCATTTACACAGAGCCCATAGCCAACATCACCCTAAATGTAAAGAGTCTGAAAGCATTCCCACTCTGCTCCCTTCTTTTATCTCAAAAGAGATTAGGCTAAAACACAAATTTAATCCTATAGATTTAGTCCTGCTTCGTTAGCATAACTTCCACTAATCCCATTGTATTAACATCATAGAAATAGAATTTACAACGCATAGGAAAATCACATCAGATTACAAAATTCTGAAGAATCACAAAATACTAGGAATCATGGCCTAGCCAATTTGAAACACAGATTTTGGGGGGACACAGTTCAATCCATGACAACCTCCATGGTCAGATTTTTTGTAAGTGTTTTATTCTTCTGCTTATGATTGTAAAAACAATGGTTTTCATAATTTCCTTTTCAGATTGTTTGTGCTGGAGCATAGAAACACAGCTGATGTCTGTGGATTGATCTTCTGCCCTGAAACCTTAATGAATTTGTGTATTATCTGCAGGAGTTTTCTTTGGATTCTTCTGGGATTTTACAGATTATTAAATTACTTGCAAATAGAGATTGTTTTTCTTTTTTTCTGATATGGATGTTACTTATTTTGTGTTTCTTTGTTTTTCCTAATAGTTTTGGCTTGGACTATCAGTACAGTGTTGATTAGCAGTGATAAACATGAGCATCCATGCCTTGTTCTTGATATTGCGGGGAAAATTTTCACTCTTCCATCATTGAATATGATGCTTGTTACTTTTTTTTTTTAATAATTTTTATTCTGCTTTAAGTGAACGTTTACAAATCAAGTCACCCTGTCACATGTAAACTTATATACACCTTACTACATACTCCCATTTATTCTCCCCCTAATGAGTCAGTCCACTCCCTCCTTCCAGTCTTTCCTTTCGTGACCGTTTTGCCAGTTTCTAACCCTCTCTACCCTCCCATCTCCACTCCAGACAGGAGGTGCCAACACAGTCTCAAGTGTCCACCCGATACAAGCAGCTCACTCTTCATCTACATCTCTCTCCAACCCATTGTCCAGTCCCTTCCATGTCTGATGAGTTGTCTTTGGGAATGGTTCCTGTCCTGGGCCAACAGAAGGTTTGGGGACCATGACTGCTGGGATTCCTCTAGACTCAGTCAGACCATTAAGTCTGGTCTTTTTATGAGAATTTGGGGTCTGCATCCCACTGTTCTCCTGCTCCCTCAGGGGTTCTCTGTTGTGCTCCCTGTCAGGGCAGTCATTGGTTGTGGCCAGGCACCATCTAGTTCTTCTGGTCTCAGGATGATGTAAGTCTCTGGTTCATGTGGCCCTTCCTGCCTCATTGTTATCGTGTGACCTTGGTGTTCTACATTCTCCTTTGATCCAGGTGGGTTGAGACCAATTGATGCATCTTAAATGGCTGCTTGCTAGCATATAAGACCCCAGATGCCACACTCAAAGTGGGATGCAGAATGTTTTCTTAACAGAATTTATTTTGCCAATTGACTTAGAAGTTCCCTTAAGCCATAGTTCCCAAACCCCTGCCCTTGCTCCGCTGACCTTTGAAGCATTCAGTTTATCCTGAAAATTTCTTTGCTTTTGGTGCAGTCAAATTGAGCTGACCTTCCCTGTATTGAGTATTGTCCTTCCCTTCACCTAAAGCAGCTTTTATCTACTATCTAATCAGTAAATAAGCCTCTCCCACCCTCCCTCCCCCATAACCACAAAAGAAGTGCATTCTTCTCAGTTTGTACTATTTCTCAAGATCTTATAATAGTGGTCTTCTACAATATTTGTACTTTTGCATCTGACTAATTTCACTCAGCATAATGCCTTCCAGGTTCCTCCATGTTATGAAATGTTTCACAGATTCGTCACTGTTCTTTATCAATGCGTAGTATTCCATTGTGTGAATATACCATAATTTATTTACCCATTCATCCGTTGATGGACACCTTGGTTGCTTCCAGGTTTTTGCTATTGTAAACAGAGCTGCAATAAACATGGGTGTGCCTATATCTCTTCGTGTGAAGGCTCTTATTTCTCTAGGGTATATTCCGAGGAGTGGGATTTCTGGGTTGGATGGTAGTTCTATTTCTAACTGTTTAAGAAAACGCCAGATAGATTTCCAAAGTGGTTGTACCATTTGACATTCCCACCAGCAGTGTATAAGAGTTCCAATCTCTCCACAGCCTCTCCAACATTTAGTATTTTGTGTTTTTTGGATTAATGTTGGAGTGAGATGGAATGTCATCGTATTTTTAATTTGCATTTCTCTAATGGCTAATGATCGAGAGCATTTTCTCATGTATCTGTTAGCTGCCTGCATATCTTCTTTAGTGAAGTGCATGTTCATACCCTTCGCCCAATTTTTGATTGGGTTGTTTGTCTTTTTGTGGTTGAGTTTTAACAGAATCATATAGATTTTAGAGATCAGGCGCTGGTTGGAGATGTCATAGCTGAAATTTTTTTCCCAGTCTGTAGGTGGTCTCTTTACTCTTTTGGTGAAGTCTTTAGATGAGCATAGGTGTTTGATTTTTAGGAGCTCGCAGTTATCTGGTTTCTCTTCATCATTTTTGGTAATGTTTTGTATTCTGTTTATGCCTTGTGTTAGGGCTCCTAAGGTGGTCCCTGTTTTTTCTTCCATGATCTTTATCGTTTCAGTCTTTATGTTTAGGTCTTTGATCCACTTGGAGTTCGATTTTGTGCATGGTGTGAGGCATGGGTCCTGTTTTGTTTTTTTGCAAATGGATATCCAGTTATGCCAGCACTATTTGTTAAAAAGACTATCTTTTCCCCAATTAACTGACACTGGCCCTTTGTCAAATATCAGCTGCTCATATGTGGTTGGATTTATATCTGGGTTCTCAGTTCTGTTCCATTGGTCTATGTGCCTGTTGTTGTACCAATACCAGGCTGTTTTGACTACTGTGGCTGTATAATAGGTTCTAAAATCAGGTAGAGTGAGGCCTCCCACTTTCTTCTTTTTCAGTAATGCTTTACTTATCCAAGGCTTCTTTCCCTTCCATATGAAGTTGGTGATTTGTTTCTCCATCACATTAAAAAATGTCATTGGAATTTGGATCAGAAGTGCATTGTATGTATAGATGGCTTTCGGTAGAATAGATATTTTTACTATGTTAAGTCTTCCTATTCGTGAGCAAGGTATGTTTTTCCACTTAAGTAGGTCCTTTTTAGTTTCTTGCTCTAGTACTTTGTAGTTTTCTTTGTATAGGTCTTTTACATCTTTGGTAAGATTTATTCCTAAGTATTTTATCTTCTTGGGAGCTACTGTGAATGGTATTGATTTGGTGATTTCCTTTTCAATGTTCTTTTTATTGATGTAGAGGAATCCAGGTGATTTTTGTATGTTTATCTTATAACCTGAGACTCTGCCAAACTCTTCTATTAGTTTCAGTAGTTTTCTGGAGGATTCCTTAGGGTTTCCTATGTATTAGATCATGTCATCTCCAAATAGAGATAATTTTAATTCCTCCTTGCCAATCCAGATGCCTTTTATTTCTGTGTCTAGCCTAATTGCCCTGGCTAGGACCTCTAGCACAATGTTGAATAAGTGTGGTGATAAAGTGCATCCTTGTCTGGTTCCCGTTCTCAAGGGAAATGCTTTCAGGCTCTCTCCATTTAGAGTGATGTTGGCTGTTGGCTTTGTATAGAGGCCCTTTGTTGTGTTGAGGAATTTTCCTTCAATTCCTATTTTGCTGAGAGTTTTTACCATGAATGGGTGTTGGACTTTGTCAAATGCCTTTTCTGCATCAATTGATAAGATCATGTGGTTTTTGTCTTTTGTTTTATTTATATGGTGGATTACATTAACGGTTTTTCGAATATTAAACCAGCCTTGCATACCTGGTATAAATCCCACTTGGTCGTGGTGGATTATTTTTTTGATATGTTGTTGAATTCTATTGACTAGAATTTTGTTGAGGATTTTTGCGTCTATGTTCTTGAGGGATATAGGTCTGTAATTTTCTTTTTTTGTGATATCTTTACCTGGCTTTGGTATCAGGGATATGGTGGATTCATAGAATGAGTTGGGTAGTATTTCATCATTTTCTATGCTTTGAAATACCTTTAGTAGTAGTGGTGTTAACTCTTCTCTGAAAGTTTGGTAGAACTCTGCAGCGAAGCTGTCTGGGCCAGGGCTTTTTTTCAGTTGGTTTTTTTTTTTTTTTTATTACCTTTTCAATCTCTCTTTTTGTTATGGGTCTATTTAGTTGTTCCACTTCTGATTGTGTTAGTTTAGGTAGGTAGAGTTTTTCTAGGAATTCATCCATTACTTGTAGGTTTGCGAGTTTGCTAGAGTACAATGTTTTGTAATAATCTGATATGATTCTTTTAATTTCAGTTGGGTGTGTTGTTATATGGCCCAACTTGTTACTTATTCGGGTTATTTGTTTCCTTTCCTGTATTTCTTTAGTCAGTCTGGTCAATGGTTTATCAATTTTGTTAATTTTTTCAAAGAACCAGCTTTTGGCTTTGGTAATTCTTTCAATTGTTTTTCTGTTCTCTAATCCATTTAGTTCAGCTCTAGTTTTTATTATTTGTTTTCTTCTGGTGCCAGATGGATTCTTTTGTTGCTCGGTTTCTATTTGTTCAAGTCGTAGGGACAGTTCTCTGATTTTGGCTCTTTCTTCTTTATGTATGCGTGCATTCATTGATATAAATTGACCTCTGAGCATTGCTTTTGCTGTGTTGCAGAGATTTTGATATGAAGTGTTTTCATTCTCGTTGCATTTCATGAATTTCTTTATTCCATCCTTAATGTCTTCTATAACCCAGTCTTTTTTCGGCAGGATATCGTTCAGTTTCCAAGTATTTGATTTCGTTCCCTGATTTTTCTGTTATTGATTTCCACTTTTATGGCCTTGTGGTCTGAGAAGATGCTTTGTAATATTCTGATGTTTTGGATTCTGCACAGGTTTGTTTTATGACCTAATATGCGGTCTATTCTAGAGAATGTTCCATGTGGGCTAGAAAAAAAGTATACTTTGCAACTGTTGGGTGGAGAGTTCTGTATAAGTCAATGAGGTCAAGCTGGTTGATTGTAGCAATTAGGTCTTCCATGTCTCTATTGAGCTTCTTACTGGAAGTCCTGTCCTTCTCCAAAAGTGGTGTGTTGAAGTCTCCTAGTATAATTGTGGAGGTGTCTATCTCACTTTTCAGTTCTGTTCAAGTTCGTTTTATGTATCTTGCAGCCCTGTCATTGGGTGCATAAATATTTAATATGGTTATATCTTCCTGGTCAATTGTTCCTTTAATCATTATGTAGTGTCCTTCTTTATCCTTTGTTGTGGATTTAACTTTAAAGTCTATTTTGTCAGAAATTAATATTGCTACTCCTGCTCTTTTTTGATTGTTGCTTGCTTGATATATTTTTTTCCATCCTTTGAATTTTAGTTTGTTTGTGTCTCTAAGTCTAAGGTGTGTCTCTTGTAGGCAGCATATAGACAGATCGTGTTTCTTTAACCAGTCTGAGACTCTCTGTCTCTTTATTGGTACATTTAGTCCATTTACGTTCAGCGTAATGATAGATAATTATGTGTTTAGTGCTGTCATTTTGATGCCTTTTTGTGTGCATTGTTGACGATTACATTTTTCCAGTTACTTTTTTGTGCTGAGATATTTTCTTTGTAAATTGTGTGTTCCTCATTTTCATAGTAGTTGAATTTATGTTTGCTGAGTCGTTATGTTTTCTCGGTTTTTATTTTAAGTTGTGGAATTGTTATATCTCTTTGTGGTTACCTTAATATTTACCCCTATTTTTCTAAGTAAAAACCTAACTTGTATCGTCCTATATCGCCTTGTTTTCCTCTCCATATGGCAGTTCTATGCCACCTGTATTTTGTCCCTCTTTTTGGTATTGTGATCTTTTACTTAATGACTTCAATGATTCCCTGTTTTGAGCATTTTTTTCTTTTTCGAATTAATCTTAATTTGTTTTTGTGACTTCGCTATTTGAGTTGATATCAGGATGTTCTGTTCTGTGACCTTGTCTTGTGCTGGTATCTGCTATTATTGATTTTCTGACCAATTTTCTTTAGTATTTCTTGTAGCATTGGTTTGGTTTTTGCAAATTCTCTAAGCTTGTGTTCATCTGTAAAGGTTTTAATTTCACGTTCATATTTGAGAGAGAGTTTTGCTGGATATATGATCCTTGGCTGACAGTTTTTCTCCTTCAGTGCTCTATATATGTCATCCCATTGCCTTCTTGACTGCATGGTTTCTGCTGAGTAGTCTGAACTTATTGATTCTCCTTTGTAGGAGACCTTTCTTTTATCCCTGGCTGCTTTTAAAATTTTCTCTTTATCTTTGGTTTTGGCAAGTTCAATGATAATATGTCTTGGTGATTTTCTTTTTGGATCAATCTTATATGGGGTTTGATGAGCATCTTGGATAGATACGCTTTCGTCTTTCATGATGTCGGGGAAGTTTTCTGCCAACAGATCTTCAACTATTCTCTCTGTATGTTCTGTTATCCCTCCCTGTTCTGGAACTCCAATCACACGCATGTTATTCTTCTTGATAGAGTCCCACATGATTCTTAGGGTTTCTTCATTTTTTAAAATTCTTTTTCCTGATTTGTCTCCAACTATATTGGTGTCAATTGCCTTATCCTCCACCTCCCCCACTCTGCATTCCAATTGCTCGATTCTGCTCCTCTGACTTCCTTTTGAGTTGTCTAATTCTGTAATTTTACTGTTAATCTTTTGGATTTCTGAATGCTGTCTCTCTATGGATTCTTGCAGCTTATTAATTTTTCCCCTATGTTCTTGAATAATCTTTTTGATTTCTTCAACTGCTTTATCAGTGTGTTCCTTGGCTTTTTCTGTAAATTGCCTTATTTCATTTATGAGGTCATGCCTGATGTCTTGAAGCATTCTGTAAATTAGTTTTTTATATTCTGCACCTGGTAATTCCAGGATTGTATCTTCATTTGGGAAAGATTTCGATTCTGTAATTTGGGGAGTTGTAGAAGCAATAATAGTCTGCTTCTTTATGTGGTTTGATATCGACTGCTGTCTCCGAGCCATCTCTAAGATATTGTAGTGATTTATTTTATATTTGCTCACTGAGTCTTATCTTGTTTTATTTTCTTTCAGTCATAGATGGGCTACTAGATTGCGCTGTCTCGATTGTTGTAGCCTTTGAATCACTAATGTCTTATTACCAGCTGCTTTGAGCTGTTACCAGAAATATAAGCCTAAGAGTCCATTCACTATTCTTGAGTAGAATCTGATTTTGGGTCACCAAGTGTGTGGGGTAGACTGTCACGTATTTGCTTACAGGAGTAATAGTGATAGTCGTGTGCACCAGATTCTAGTAGCAGCAGGGAGTCACATTCCGGGGGGGGACAGGATGCTGACAGACTTCCCCCAAGTGCCAGTGAGGTAGGTGTGTCTCTATTCCTAAAGGACTTTGGTGGGTGGGTTGCACAGCTGTGCCTTAGGCACCCAATGCTGATACCTCTACAGATCGGTAGGTGTCATTATCCTCAGATCCCTATGGCAGGAGGCTAAGTGGTATGGGTGGAGCTTCAGCCCTCAGTTCCCCGTTGTGGGTCAGTGAGGGCTCTGTTTAATAGGTAGAGATATCAGACCTGGAGAACTTGTCTTTCCAGTAATCTGCTAAAACAATTACATTCAGATCAGTATCAGAATTGCTTTTGCTTTATAACAGCCACCTTTTTCCCTGTAGGGAGGAAAGTTCAAGACTGTGGATCGCATATGCTTGGGTGGAGCTGTTTCTGTACTTTTATTCCAAATTTGGGGTGTCAGGGAAGGATTTTTGATCCCTGGGTTTCTTGTAGCTGCTTCTCTCAGCCAGGAGAATGGGTTAGGAAAAGACAAAACAAAAAACAAAAAACTGCAGAGCATTTCACTTTAATACTATCTCTCTATGCAATGTTAATGAAGCTGCCTGGGAAGGGAGGGGAGGAATCAGATAGATAGGAGAAAGTAGCACCCAGGAATATAGACAAAGTTACTTATCTTGCTTGGTGATGACTGTTTTATCTGAGATTCCCCAGGGGCATGTAGCCTGTGTGCACTGCCTGGGTTGAGATTTCCCCCGAGGGTCAGGCCCGCGTCTTGTGCTTGTGCTGTCTCAGGAGCCATGGTCAGCTCTTCCACTCCCTGTCCAAAGCCCAGCGCCAATGTTCCCTGGCTGGGACGCTGAACTCCAGGCTCCAAAACAGTTGCTGCCTCCCAGTGACTTCTCCTCCTGTCAGCTGCATCACTGTGCTGCCTGCAGGCACTGGCTGGGCTTCCCCTGAGGTCACTTCTGGGGGCTAGGGCTGCATCCCATGTTTGCGCCATCTCAGGATGCCATGCCCAGCTCCCCTGCACCCAATGCAAAGCCTGGCGCCAAGGTTTTCTGACTGGGATGCTGGCTCCAGGCTCCGAAAACAGTCGCTGCTTCCCCGTGGTTGCTCGTTCTTCCGTTAGCCACGTCAGTGTGCAGCCTGCTTGCACTGGCTGAGTCTCTATGGAGGTTACCCCAGGGGGCTGAGGGTTAGGGCTGTGTCCCGTGCCTGCCCCGCCTCAACAAGCTGCAATCAGCCTCACCACTCGGCACCAGGGAACCACAAGGGCTCAAGGCTATGGTGCCGGTCACCGGCTTCAGAGGCAGTTGCTGTTTCAGGATGCAGCTTTTCGCTCACCTGGCTCTCAGGTCAACCCTTTAGATCTGTGTTTGATGGTCAGAGTTCGTAGATTGTCATGTATGTGATCGATTCACTTGTTTTTCCGAGTCTTTGTTGTAAGAGGGATCTGAGGTAGCTTGTACCTAGTCAGCCATCTTGGCCCCACCCTCTGCCTCCTGTGTTGTGTTTTTATTATAAATAAACTTTATATTAAGGAGTTTTCTACTATCCTTAGTTTGTTGAATACCTTTATTTTAAAAGAGTGTTAGATTTTGTCACTTGCCTGTTTTTAATCAATTAAGAGAATTATCATGTTTTTACTCAAATAATGCACACCTTCTATGCTTGTTTGCCATACATCCCTTCCTACCACAAGGTATCCTTCAGTGCACTATGCTAATTTTTTACATATTAATTACGTTTGACATTGTGGCGCTTATGGAAATACTTCACAGCAGGGAGGGCATGGGTGGAAAACAAGCATGGAAGGTGTGCATTATTTGTATAAAAATATTACTGTTCTTATATTGAAAATTGTCTTACATCCTAGGAGAAATCCTACTTGGTCATGGTATAGAATCATTTTAATATGCTGTTGTATTTGTTTTCCTACTATTTCAGTGAGGACTTTTGTATCTATAATCATGAAGGCTATTTCTTTTGCTGTACCTTTTCTCTTGAGGCAGGCATCTTTTTCTGTCTTTTTTTTTTTTTATCACAACAATGCTGGCCTCACAGGATAAGTTAAGAAATGTTTCCTCCTCTATTTTTAACAAGTGTTTGAGAAGGATTGTTTCTAATGCCTTAGTATTTGGTAGAATTTACGAATGAAGCCTTCTTGTAAAGGTCTTTTCCCTGCTGGGATGTTTGATTGCAATTTTGACCTCTTTTCTTGTTATAGGTCAGTTTCTATTTCTTCTTAATCCAATTTAGGTAGTGTGTATGTTTCTGTCAATTTAGTTATTCTGTTTAGGTTATCTAGGATTTTAGCACAGAATTGTTTATACTATTGTTATAATCCCCTTAATTTCTACAAACTTGTTGGTAGTGTTCACACTTTCAAAGACTCCTAGTGGTGCAGTGGTTAAACACTCAGCTTCTGACCAAAAGGTCAGTGGTTCAAATTCCACCAGCCACTCTATAGGAGAGATATGACAATCAGATTCTGTAAAGATTTCAGCCTTGCAAACTCTATGGGGCAGTTCTACTCCAGCCTGTCAGATCACCATGAGTCAGGAATGGGTTTTGCATTATCAATTTAATTTCTGATTTTAGTTACGAACATCTCCCTCTTTTTTTTTTTTTTTGCCAGTTTAGCTACGACTTATCCATTTTGTTGCTCTTTTCAAAGAGTTAATTCTTGGTTTTATTGATTCTCTTGATTGCTTTTTTTCTGTTTCATTTATATGTGTGCTCTAGTATATTTTATTTCCTTCCTTACACTACTATTGATGATGAATTGCTATTTTTCTAGTTCCTCAAGATTTAAAGTTAGGGTCTTTTCTTCTTTTGTTATTGTAGACATTTATAACTATAAATTTGCCCCTGAAAACTGCCCTCATGGCACAGTGATTAAACACTCAGCTGCTAAATGAAATTTTGGTGGCTTAAACCCAAAAGCTGCTCGACGAAAGATGTGGCAGTCTGCTTCTGTAAGATTTACAGCCTTGGCAAACCCTTTGACACAATTCTCCTCTGTTCTGTGAGGTCCCTATGAATAAAAATCAATTTAACTACAATGTGTTTGGTTTAGACCTTGTGAGCCTGATGTTTAAGTTGGCTTGATACACTAGCAAATCTGTGTTTTTCCCCCAAAATCATGTCCACTTAGACAACTTTTGTGGTGGATCATCTAAAAAAAAAAAAAGTGAATGAGTTTTTAACTTGAGTACTGTGGTTTTGACTTAGAAAGAACATTTAGTTCAGGATTTTTAATTTTTGTTTTTCTGAACAGCATCATGAGCTTACTTTAACTCTGCTCTATAAAAAAGTGCTTCATATGCCTGTTTTATGATCTGGGCTTTCAGTAGTTACCCTGAGAAACGTTGGTACTAGTTGGCTCATTTGAAAAGTGCACCAAAAAAGGAAAACTATGGGTTGTTTATTTTGACCAATGTAACAAAGCCTCGAAATAATACAATTTATTCTAAATTTACTTCTATAAAGAACTATTTAAAGCACACAGAAGATAGAGTTATGAAAATGGAATATTTTCTTACCTATGGATGGTATTGTTAGATTGTAATATTCTGTTAAAGAGATTTCTTTTGTTTGATTTAATGATAAATAAGTGCTTCTATATATTTAACAGTTCAAGTATTCCCAGGAATTAATGAAAGTGAACTTCTTATAAAACTTTATGTCAATTTCAAAGGAATTTCCAAGTACCTTAGAATAGTATAAGATTATGGAGTATGTTCAAGTGAAAAGATAGTAATTTTGCACTGAAATGAAAGAAACTAGTTGGTCCAGAATTAGAAAGAGAAACACTGAGGAGGAAATTTAGGTGGCTATGGCAGGTTAAAAATGATTAAAAGAAGGTTATGAAGAGAAGGCAAAAGTGTTCACCAAGTGTCTTAGGTTGGGTTCTCTAGACAAGCAGAACCAGTGAAGAGTACGTACACATAAGGGAGATTTATCTAAGGAGATGGCTTATGCAACTGTAGAACTGGCAAGTCCCAAGTCAGTGGGTCAGGCATAACTTACCTCCAGGGGCTGATGAACCCAAAATTGGCAGGTCAGAGAGTGGGACACTGACTCACCGACTGTGAGGGCGGATGATTCCAAAGTTTTGCAGGCAATGTGGTAGGCCACTACGTCAGTAGGACAGATGATGATGAACCAGATGCAGGATACCAATGTGAACTTTCGCAGAGTGTCTATATACATACTGGATTCAGGCCACACCCCCAAGGAAGTTCCACTTACAACTGATTGACTGATCACATCAAAAAATATCATGGAGAGGCGGGGCCAAGATGGCGGACTACATAGACACTACCTCGGATCCCTCTTGCAACACAGACTTGGAAAAACAAGTGAATCAATCATATACATAACAATCTATGAACCCTGAACAACAAACACAGATTTAGAGACAGAAAACAAACAAATACGGGGAAGCAGCGACTGTTTTCGGAGCCTGGAGCCAGCGTCCCAGTCAGGTAACCTTGGCGCCGGGCTTCTGGGCCCAGGGGAACTAGACTCATAAATCTTGTGATGGTGCAAACAAGGGGCGCAGCCCTACCCCCCTGAACTGAACCCGGGAGGGGGCCCAGCCAGTCCGTGGGCGGTGTGGGGAGCAGCTGGTGGGAGAAGTCCCTGGGAGGCAGTGACTGGTTTTGGAGCCAGGAGTGCAGCGTCCCAGCTGGGGAACCTTAGCGCCGGGCTTTTGATAGGGCGCTGTCACTGCGCAAGCATGGGGAGCAGCTCTACTCCTCTGAACTAACCTCGGAGGGGGCCCAGCTGGTCCTCAGAGGTGGCACGGCGACGCGGCTGGCAGGACGAGAAGTCCCCAGGAGACAGCGACTGATTTTGGAGCCGAGAGCAGTGTCCCAGCTGGGGAACCTTGGCGCCGGGCTTTTGACTGGGCTCAGTCATGGCGCAAGCACGGGCGCAGCTCTACTCCTCTGAACTAACCCCGGGAGGGGGCCCAGCTGTTTCACGGGGGCGGCATGGTGACGCAGCTGGCTGGACGAGAAGTCCCCGGGAGGCAGTGACTGATTTTGGAGCCGGGAGTGCAGCGTCCCAGCAGGGGAATCTTGACGCTGGGCTTTGGACTGGCAGCGGAGGATCTGACTGCAGCTTCAGCGGGCCAGAGCCCCGGGGGCAATCTCCACACAGCCAGCACACATAGGCGACACGCCCGGCGGGAATCTCAGATAAAATAGTCATTCCAAGCAAGACAAGCAACGCTGGCTATATTCCGAGGTGCTACTCTCCTATCTCTTTCATCCTTCCCCCACCCTTCCCAGGCAGCTTCATTAACATTGGAATTTCCTGAGCCAGAGGGAGAATGGCTCCGGCTCCCCGGCGGCTTTGCTTCCCCTCCCCTTTTTTTTTCTTTTGGTCTTTTCCTAACCCATTCTTCCGGCCTGAGAGAAAGAACCACAAAAAACCCAGGGACCAAAAATCCTTCCCTAATTGGACTAAAAACACAAAACCAGCTACAGCCAAGCATATATGATCCAAATCTCGGACTTTCATCCTTACAGGGAACAAGGTGGCGGTTATAATCCAAAGGCAGTTCTGATAGGGATCTGACTGCATTTTTTTTAGCAGATTTTCTGGAAAAACAAGTTTCCCAGTGATGGCTCGGAGACAGCAGTCGATATCAAACCACATAAAGAAGCAGACCATGACAGCTTCTACAACCCCCCAAACAAAAGAATCAAAATCTTTCCCAAATGAAGATACAATCCTGGAATTATCAGATACAGAATATAAAAAACTAATTTACAGAATGCTTCAAGACATCAGAAATGAAATAAGGCAAACTGCAGAAAAAGCCAAGGAACACACTGATAAAACAGTTGAAAAACTCAAAACGATTATTCAAGAACATAGTGGAAAAATTAATAAGTTGCAAGAATCCATAGAGAGACAGCATGTGGAAATCCAGAAGATTAACAATAAAATTACAGAATTAGACAACGCAATAGGAAGTCAGAGAAGCAGACTCGAGCAATTAGAATGCAGACTGGGACATCTGGAGGACCAGGGAATTAACACCAACATAGCTGAAAAAAAATCAGATAAAAGAATTAAAAAAAAAAATGAAGAAACCCTAAGAATTATGTGGGACTCTATCAAGAAGGATAACCTGCGGGTGATTGGAGTCCCAGAACAGGGAGGGAGGATAGAAAACACAAAGAAAATAGTTGAAGATCTGCTGACAGAAAACTTCCCTGACATCATGAAAGACGAAAGGATATCTATCCAAGATGCTCATCGAACCCCATTTAAGATTGATCCAAAAAGGAAAACACCAAGACATATTATCATCAAATTTGCCGAAACCAAAGATAAAAAGAAAATTTTAAAAGCAGCCAGGGAGAAAAGAAAGGTCTCCTTCAAGGGAGAATCAATAAGAATAAGTTCAGACTACTCAGCAGAAACCATGCAGGCAAGAAGGGAATGGGACGACATATACAGAGCACTGAAGGAGAAAAACAGCCAGCCAAGGATCATATATCCAGCAAAACTCTCTCTGGAATATGAAGGCGAAATTAAGATATTTACAGATAAACACAAGTTTAGAGAATTTGCAAAAACCAAACCAAAGCTACAAGAAATACTAAAGGATATTGTTTGGTCAGAAAACTAATAATATCAGATACCAGCACAACACAAGGTCACAAAACAGAACATCCTGATATCAACTCAAATAGGGAAATCACAAAAACAAATTAAGATTAATTAAAAAAAAATGCTGATAACAGGGAATCACTGAAGTCAATATGTAAAAGATCACAATAATCAAAAAGAGGGACTAAATACAGGTGGCATAGAACTGCCATACGGAGAGTGATACAAGGTGATATAGAACAATACGAGTTAGGTTTTTACTTAGAAAAATAGGGGTAAATATTAAGGTAACCACAAAGAGGTATAACAACTCCATAACTCAAGATAAAAGCCAAGAAAAAAGTAACGACTCAACAAACATAAAGACAAACGCTACGAAAATGAGGATCTCACAATTTACTAAGAAAAACGTCTCAGCACAAAAAAGTATGTGGAAAAATGAAATTGTCAACAATACACATAAAAGGCATCAAAATGACAACACTAAACATTTATCTATAATTACGCTGAATGTGAATGGACTAAATGCACCAATAAAGAGACAGAGAGTCTCGGACTGGATAAAGAAAAACGATCCGTCTATATGCTGCCTACAAGAGACACACCTTAGACTTGGAGACACAAACAAACTAAAACTCAAAGGATGGAAAAAAATATATCAAGCAAACAATTAGCAAAAAAGAAGAGGAGTAGCAATATTAATTTCTGACAAAATAGACTTTAGACTTAAATCCACCACAAAGGATAAAGAAGGACACTACATAATGATAAAAGGGAAAATTGATCAGGAAGACATAACCATATTAAATATTTATGAACCCAATGACAGGGCTGCAAGATACATAAATCAAATTTTAACAGAACTGAAAAGTGAGATAGACACCTCCACAATTATACCAGGAGACTTTGACACACCACTTTCAGAGAAGGACAGGACATCCAGTTAGAAGCTCAATAGAGACACGGAAGACCTAATTACAACAATCAACCAACTTGACCTCATTGACTTATACAGAACTCTCCACCCAACTGCTGCAAAGTATACTTTTTTTTCTAGTGCACATGGAACATTCTCTAGAATAGATCACATATTAGGTCATAAAACAAACATTTCCAGAATTCAAAACATCGAAATATTACAAAGCATCTTCTCAGACCACAAGGCAAAAAAACTAGAAATCAATAACAGAAAAACTAAGGAAAAGAAATCAAATACTTGGAAACTGAACAATACCCTCCTGAAAAAAGACTGTTATAGAAGACATTAAGGAGGGAATAAGGAAATTCTTAGAAAGCAACGAGAATGAAAATACTTCCTATCAAAACCTCTGGGACACAGCAAAAGCAGTGCTCAGAGGTCAATTTATATCGATAAATGCACACATACAAAAAGAAGAAAGAGCCCAAATCAGAGAACTGTCCCTACAACTTGAACAGATAGAAAGTGAGCAACAAAAGAATCCATCAGGCACCAGAAGAAAACAAATAATAAAAATTAGAGCTGAACTAAATAAATTAGAGAACAGAAAAACAATTGAAAGAATTAACAAAGCCAAAAGCTGGTTCTTTGAAAAAATTAACAAAATTGATAAACCATTGGCTAGACTGACTAAAGAAATACAGGAAAGGAAACAAATAACCCGAATAAGAAATGAGAAGGATCACATCACAACAGAAGCAACTGAAATTAAAAGAATCATATCAGATTGTTACCAAAAATTGTACTCTAACAAATATGCAAACCTAGAAGAAATGGATGAATTCCTGGAAAAACACTACCTACCTAAACTAACACATTCAGAAGTAGAGCAAATAAATAGACCCATAACAAAAAAAGAGATTGAAACGGTAATCAAAAAACTCCCAACAAAAAAAACCCCTGGCCCGGACAGCTTCACTGCAGAGTTCTACCAAACTTTCAGAGAAGAGTTAACACCATTACTACTAAAGGTATTTCAAAGCATAGAAAATGACGGAATACTACCCAACTCATTCTATGAAGCCACCATCTCCCTGATACCAAAACCAGGTAAAGACATTACAAAGAAAGAAAATTACAGACCTATATCCCTCATGAACATAGATGCAAAAATCCTCAACAAAATTCTAGCCAATAGAATTCAACAACATATCAAAAAAATAATTCACCATGATCAAGTGGGATTTATACCAGGTATGCAAGGCTGGTTTAATATTCGAAAAGCCATTAATGTAATCCACCACATAAATAAAACAAAAGACAAAAACCACATAATCTTATCAATTGATGCAGAAAAGGCATTTGACAAAGTGCAACACCCTTTTATGATAAAAACTCTCAGCAAAATAGGAATTGAAGGAAAATTCCTCAACATAATAAAGGGCATCTATGCAAAGCCAACAGCCAGCATCACCCTAAATGGAGAAAGCTTGAAAGCATTTCCCTTGAGAACGGGAACCAGACAAGGATTCCCTTTATCACCGCTCTTATTCAGCATCGTGGTAGAAGTCCTAGCCAGGTCAATTAGGCTAGACAAAGAAATAAAGGGTATCCGGATTGGCAAGGAGGAAGTAAAATTATCTCTATTTGGAGATGACATGATCTTATACACAGAAAACCCTGAGGAATCCTCCAGAAAACTACTGAAACTAATAGAAGAGTTTGGGAGAGTCTCAGGTTATAAGATAAACATACAAAAATCACTTGGATTCCTCTACATCAACAAAAAGAACATCGAAGAGGAAATCACCAAATCAATGCCATTCACAGTAGCTCCCAAGAAGATAAAATACTTAGGAATAAATCTTACCAAAGATGTAAAAGACCTATACAAAGAAAACTACAAAGTACTAGAGCAAGAAACTAAAAAGGACCTACTTAAGTGGAAAAACATACCTTGCTCATGGATAGGAAGACTTAACATAGTAAAAATGTCTATTCTACCAAAAGCCATCTATACATACAATGCACTTCCGATCCAAATTCCAATGACATTTTTTAGTGTGATGGAGAAACAAATCACCAACTTCATATGGAAGGGAAAGAAGCCTTGGATAAGTAAAGCATTACTGAAAAAGAAGAAAGTGGGAGGCATCACTCTACCTGATTTCAGAACCTATTATACAGCCACAGTAGTCAAACCAGCCTGGTACTGGTACAACAACGGGCACATAGACCAATGGAATAGAATTAAGAACCCAGATATAAATCCATGCACATATGAGCAGCTCATATTTGACAAAGGCCCCGTGTCAGTTAATTGCAGAAAAGATAATCTTTTTTAACAAATGGTGATGGCATAGCTGGATATCCATTTGCGAAAAAATGAAACAGGACCCATGCCTCACACCATGCACAAAAACTAACTCCAAGTGGATCAAAGACCTAAACATAAAAACTAAAACGATAAAGATCATGGAAGAAAAAATAGGGGCAACTTTAGAAGCCCTAATTCAAGGCATAAACAGAATACAAAATATTACCAAAAATGACGAAGAGAAACCAGATAACTGGGAGCTCCTAAAAATCAAACACCTATGCTCATCTAAAGACTTCACCAAAAGATTAAAAAGACCATCTACGGACTGGGAAAGAATTTTCAGCTATGACATTTCCGACCAGTGTCTGATCTCTAAAATCTATGTGATTCTGTTAAAACTCAACCACAAAAAGACAAACAACCCAATCAAAAAGTGGGCAAAGGATATGAACACTCACTTCACTAAGAAAGATATTCAGGCAGATAACAGACACATGAGGAAATGCTCTCGATCATTAGCCATTAGAGAAATGCAAATTAAAACTTCGATGAGATTCCATCTCACTCCACCAAGGCTGGCATTAATCCAAAAAACACAAAATTATAAATGTTGGAGGGGCTGTGGAGAGATTGAAACTCTTATACACTGCTGGTGGGAATGTCAAATGGTACAACCACTTTGGAAATCTATCTGGTGTTTTCTTAAAAAGGTAGAAATAGAACTACCATAAAACCCAGAAGTCCCACTCCTCGGAATATACCCTAGAGAAATAAGAGCCCTTACACGAACAGATATATGCACACGCATGTTTATTGCAGAACTGTTTACCATAGCAAAAAGCTGGAAGCAACCAAGGTGTCCATCAACGGATGAATGGGTAAATAAATTGTGGTATATTCACACAATGGAATACTACCCATCGATAAAGAACAGTGATGAATCTGTGAAACATTTCATAACATGGAGGAACCTGGAAGGCATTATGCTCAGCGAAATTAGTCAGAGGCAAAAGGACAAATATTTTATAAGACCACTTTTATAAGATCTTCAGAAATAGTATAAACTGAGAAGAACACATACTTTTGTGGTTACAAGGCGGGGAGGGAGGGAGGGTAGGAGAGGGTTATTTACTAATTAGTTAGTAGATAAGAACTACTTTAGGTGAAGGGAAGGACAATACTCAATACACAGAAGGTCAGCTCAAATGGACTGGACCCAAAACAAAGAAGTTTCTGAGATAAACTGAATGCTTCAAAGGTCAGCGGAGCAAGGGCGGGAGTTTGGGGACTATGGCTTAAGGGAACTTCTAAGTCAATTGGGAAAATAATACTATTATGAAAACATTCTGCATCCCACTTTGAAATGGGGAGTCTGGGGTCTTAAATGCTAGCAAGCAGCCACCTAAGATGCATCAATTGGTCTCAACCCACCTGGATCAAAGGAGAATGAAGAACACCAAGGTCACACGATAACTATGAGCCCAAGAGACAGAAAGGGCCACATGAACCAGAGACTTACATCATCCTGAGACCAGAAGAACTAGATGGTGCCCGGCCACAACCAACGACTGCCCTGAGAGGGAGCACAACAGAGAACCCCTGAGGGAGCAGGAGATCAGTGGGATGCAGACCCCAAATTCTCATAAAAAGACCAGACAATGGTCTGACTGAGACTAGGGGAATCCCAGCGGTCATGCTCCCCATACCTTCTGTTGGCCCAGGACAGGAACCATTCCCGAAGACAACTCATCAGATATGGAAGGGACTGGACAATGGGTTGGAGAGAGATGCTGATGAAGAGTGAGCTACTTGTATCAGGTGGACACTTGAGACTTTGTTGGCATCTCCTGTCTGGAGGGGAGATAGGAGGGTAGAGAGGGTTAGAAACTGGCAAAATTGTCAGAAAGGAGAGACTGGGAGGGCTGACTCATTAGGCGGAGAGCAAGTAGGAGTATGGAGTAAGGTGTATATAAGCTTATATGTGACAGACTGACTTGATTTGTAAACGTTCACTTAAAGCTCAATAAAAATTATTTAAAAAAAAGTTACACTGGTAGAAAGTCAATAAATCAGGAAGAAGGAAGCAAAATCAAGGTCTTCCAAAATACTGGTGGAGGGAACACTTTCTAACTCATTGTATGCGTCTGTCATTACTTTGGTATCAAAGCTACAAATTCACTGAAATGAAACAACACAACTACAGACCAAATACATCTTAGGACTCTGCATGCAAAAATCCTGAACAGCACGCTAGGAAACTCCAAGAGAATATTATCAGGATTATATTCAATGTCCAAATAGAATGTAGTCCCATTATGCAAAGTTGGTTCAGCGTACTAAAATCAGTACACAATGTGAAGTACTAGGTCATCTCAATTAATGCAGAAATAAATTGGACAAAATCCAATACACTTTGATGAAGAAAAAACTCAATAAACTAAGAATGGAAGGATGCTTAACCTCAAAAAGAAATTTGTGGAAAACCCACAATTAGCATCATAATCACTGGAGAAATCCTGGAAACACAGCAGCTAGTATCAAGTACAAAACTAAGATTCCCGTTTTCACCACTTGTATTCAACGTAACACTCAAAGCTCTAGCCACAGCTCTCTCGTGCCCAGGCATTGTCGTGCCACTGGCGACGTCGCCAAACGCAACCAATCAGTGACGGCCAGGGGCGGAGACTGCTCCTACTCCTACCCCGCCCCTTGCCTCGCTCAGACTCAGGGCAGCCTCTGCACTACCAGGGCCAGCCTGCAGAGGGCACCCTGCACAGGACAGAGAGGGTCATCTTGGCCTTCCAGATGGAACGTGGCTGGACCCTGGTCATTAGCGGTGCAGGAGGTCCAGGCTGCACCTACGGGCACATGGTGGTGGCTCCTTTCTACTGTGCCTACCTCCAGAGGTACTCATTTGTCTCTCCGTTCACAGTTGAATACCCTGGTGGCGTACTCTCAGTCCTCAGCTGGATACCCTGGTGGCGTACTGTCTAAGTGCAGCAGTTGCTCACCAAAGGCCCGGCAGTTCAAATCCACCAGGCGCTCCTTGGAAACCCAATGGGGCATTTCTACTCCGTCTTCTAGGGTCGCTATGAGTGAAAATCAACTGGAGGGCAACAGGTTTTGTGCGTGGCTCCTCAGTTGGGGACAACTCATGACGTGGGTGAAATCGGTGCCCCAAGCGGGGAGCCTGCACCATACGTTTCCTCACTCCACCCAGCCAGAAACCCTCCTGTCACATCTGATCTCCAGGAGAACTGCTCGCAGGCAATCTCGCGTTGATGCCTGTGGCTGGAAGCATCGTCTTTCCAAGCTCTCCCCATCATGTTCCCTGTGGAGCCTCAAGACCACCTACAGCGACCGTGAAGCCCCTCCCCCATCAGCCTGCTTGTTAAACAGAAATGGTGGCAGTACGGGAGGCTGAGAACCCAAACCAAACCCCTTGAATTCCAGTCAATCAATCCTTAAACCTTAGAGAAGCTCAGTCATATTTCTTTCTTAGATCTGAAACAGCAAGCCCAGTATTTTGAAGTCTGGATCAACGCACCCTGCTAATTATCCTCAGGAAAACTAGCCTGAGGGACCGCTTTATTACCTTTCAGTCAGAAACCTTAGAAGGACTTGGGTTGCCACATTAGCATTTAAAATACTTGTTCCTTTTCTCTGTCTGCCCTTTTCATTTTCTTGTCTGAGTTCATTTATCTTTTTGTTTTCCTTTTTTATTGCCGAGTAATAGGAAGACTATGAAGTAATGTTCCACAGGTTCCTGCTTAATCTCTATATTTTCTAAAGCAGGGTGTAGGCATAGTTAGTTGCACAGATTCCTTCCAAACCTCTCTGCCATTCTCTCTGACTTTCACTGAACAGAGAAATAGCCAAGGGGAAGGCAAAGTAACTGCGCATAACACTTTGATCCCTCGTGTCATACTCAGGTTGTTCTCTTGGACATTCTCAAGCCATTTGCCCACCCACTTAAAGGAAAAAAATTACCTCCCAGTCACTTTTGACTCGTGGTGACCTCATGTGTGTCAGAGTAGACGTGCTCCATAGAGTTTCGCATGGAAGATTTTTTTGGAAGTAGAGTGCCAGGCCTTTCTTCCAAGGTGCTTCTAGGTGATCCCCCAAACTTTTTGTTAATAGCCAAGCATGAAGGTCATCTGCACAATCCTGGGCCCTCTAGTATGGCAAATATAGAGATAAAAAGTTTATGTAAAACATACAAATACATACAGCAAAGTAGAGTGGGTAATGAGAACAAACTCTTTATGGATGCATTATGTAAAGACCTTATTCAAAACTAAATTAATCAGAGGCTGGAGTTGTTGGCTGGAGTACTCAGCAAAATTTTCCATGTGTTTTTATTTTGTTTTAATTTTATTGTGGTAAAATACACATAACATAGTTGTTGCCACTTCAACATTTTTCTTTTTTTTAGTTTACAATTAACCGATGTTAAGTGCACTCATAATACTGTGACAACAATTACAAATATGTATTTCCAGGATATTTTCCTCATCTCAAATAGTCACTCTGTGCCCATTAAACAATCACTCATTGGCCTATTCTAGATACCTAGTATAAATGGAACTGTAAAATAGTTATCAGATTTTGTGTGGCTTCTTTTACTTACATAACGTTTTCGTACTTCATCCATGTCATAACATGCATTACGACTCCACTCTTTTTGATGGCTGACTAATATTCCATTGCATATAAGTATCATATTTTGTATATCGGTTCATCTGTTGACGGAAACTTAAGTATTTCCACCCTTTGGCTACCGTGAATCATGCTTCTATAAACATTGGTGTACAAATACCTGCTTTAGTCCTTCAGTTCATTTCTTTGGAGTTTATACTTAGGTGTGTTATTGCTGCTTGCTATGGTAATTCTGTTTTGTCCATCTATTATGTTGTTACTTATTAATCCAGTTGTGAGGATTTTTGTTTTCTTTATGTTCAGGTGTAGCTCATACTGAAAGCTGTAGTCTTGATTTTCATCAGTAAGTGCTTCCAGTCATCTTTGCTTTCATCAAGCTGGGTTGTGTCCTCCCACTATTGCAGGTTGTTAATGGGTCTTCCTTCAATCCAGATGACACATTCTTCTTCACATAGTCCATCCTCTCAGCTTAGTCAACATACAGATTAAATACATATCATGTAAGGATACAACCTTGATGCATGTGTTTCTGATTTTAAACCACAATCGACACCCATGGAAGCAGCAATCAAGAAATCAAGCAGCTTATTGCCTTGAGCACATCTGCTGCAAAAGTCCTCTTAAAATTTTGAAAATCAAAGGTCATTTTTGAGGATTGAGGTGCACCTGAACCAATCCATGATGTTTTCACTTGCCTTATGTGCATGAGAATGCTGTACAATGAATAAAGAAGGTGGAAGAAGAATCAATAGCTTTGCGGTATGGTTGACAAAGAATATAGAATATCCCGTGGATGGCTAGAAGATCGAACAAATCTGACTTGGAAGATATACAGACCGAATGTTCCTTGACACCAAGGATAGAGAGGGTTTGTCTCATTTACTTTGGACATGATTTCTGTTGGGACCAGTCCCTGAAAAATGACATCATGATTATTAAGATAAAGAAACAATAAAAAATAGAAGACTCTTAGTCTGATGTATTGACACTATAAAGACATCAATTCATCTTCTGTCTTCCTTAATCATTTCCAGCTTTCCCATGCAAAGAGATGATTGAAAATGCCATGGGTTGGGTCAGGCACACTTTAGTTCTCTAAGCATCATCTTTGCTGTTAACACTTTGAAAAGGTCTTTTGCATCAGGTTTGCCCAATGCAATTGATTTCTTGACTATTGCTTCCATGGGCATTGATTGTGGATTCGAGTAAAATGAAATCCTTGACAACATCAATATTTTCCCCATTTCTGATGATGTTGCTTATTGGTCCAGTTGTGAGGACTTTTGTTTTCTTTATGGTGAAGTATAATCCCTACTGAATGCTGCAGTCTTTGGTCTTTTTTAGTAAGTGCTTAAAGACCTCTATGCTTTCATCAAGCAATGTTGTGTCATGCATATTCAGGTTGTTAACAAATCTTCCTTCAGTACTGTTGCTACATTCTTCCTAAGTCCAGCTTATGGAATTATTAGTTCAGCATACAAATTTAACAAATATGGTGAAAGAATACACTGCTGGCCCACAAGTTTCCTGATTTTAACCCACTCAATATCCACTTTTTCTGTTCTAACAGCTGATCTTCTCTCTATATACCAGTTCCGCATGAGCGCAATTAGTGTTCTGGAATTTCCATTCTTCACATCATTATCCATCATTAGTTATGATCCACAGAGTGCAATGCCTTTGCACACTCAAAAAAAAAAAAGTACACATTTTTGCGTTATTCTCTGCTAGCCAAGATCATTCTGACATCATCAATGATATGCCTCATTCCACACCGTCTTCTCAGTATAGCTTAAATTTTTTTTGCATTTCCCTCTCACAGTTCCACTACAACTGGTTTTGAATTCTTTTCAGCAAATTTTTACTTGTGTGTGATCTTAATGATATAGTCTGATAATTTTCACATTCTGTTGGATGACTTTGTTTGGAATGGGCACAAATAAGGATCTCTTCTAGGTAGTTGGCCCAGTAGCTTTCTTCCAAATTTCTTGAAATAAACAAGTGAGCACTTCCAGCATTTCATTTTTCTGTGGTATCATCTCAATTGGCGTTCTGTCAATTCCTGGAGCTTTGTTTTCTACCAATACCTTCATTAAATAGTAAACGTTTCATTAAATAATAAATATTTCATTAAATGTTAAATGATGCAGGAAGCATCAAAAGAAGATGGAGGGGAGGCGGAGCCAAGATGGCGGACTAGGCAGACGCTACCTCGGATCCCTCTTACAACAAAGACTCGGAAAAACAAGTGAATCGATCACATACATAACAATCTACGAACCCTGAACAACAAACACAGATTTAGAGACGGAGAACGAACTAATACGGGGAAGCAGCGATTGTTTCCAGAGCCTGGAGCCAGCGTACCAGTCAGGTACGGCACAAGCACAGAGAGCTGCTCCACCCCCCTGAACTAACCCCGGGAGGGGGACCAGCCGGTTCCACGGGCGGCGTGGGACGCAGCCGGTAGGAGAAGTCCCCGGGAGGCAGTGACTGATCTTGGAGCAGAAAGAGCAGCATCCGAGCCGGGGAACCATCCCGCAGGGATTTGGACTGGACGCAGCGGATTTTCTGGAAAAACTAGTTTCCCAGTGATGGCTCGGAGACAACAATCCATATCAAACCACTTAAAGAAGCAGACCATGACAGCTTCTCCAACCCCCCAAACAAAAGAATCAAAATCTTCCCCAAATGAAGATACAATCTTGGAATTATCAGATACAGAATATAAAAAACTAATTTACAGAATGCTTAATGATATCACAAATGAAATTAGGATAACTGCAGAAAAAGCCAAGGAACACACTGATAAAACTGTTGAAGAACTCAAAAAGATTATTCAAGAACATAGTGGAAAAATTAATAAGTTGCAAGAATCCATAGAGAGACAACATGTAGAAATCCAAAAGATTAACAATAAAATAACAGAATTAGACAACGCACTAGGAAGTCAGAGGAGCAGACTCGAGCAATTAGAACGCAGACTGGGACATCTGGAGGACCAGGGAATCAACACCAACATAGCTGAAAAAAAATCAGATAAAAGAATTAAAAAAAATGAAGAAACCCTAAGAATTATGTGGGACTCTATCAAGAAGGATAACCTGCGGGTGATTGGAGTCCCAGAACAGGGAGGGGGGACAGAAAACACAGAGAAAATAGTTGAAGAACTCCTGACACAAAACTTCCCTGACATCATGAAAGACGAAAGGATATCTATCCAAGATGCTCACCAAACCCCATTTAAGACTGATCCAAAAAGAAAAACACCAAGACATATTATCATCAAACTCACCAAAACCAAAGATAAACAGAAAATTTTAAAAGCAGCCAGGGAGAAAAGAAAGGTTTCCTTCAAGGGAGAATCAATAAGAATATGTTCTGACTACTCAGCAGAAACCATGCAGGCAAGAAGGGAATGGGACGACATATACAGAACACTGAAGGAGAAAAACTGCCAGCCAAGGATCATATATCCAGCAAAACTCTCTCTGAAATATGAAGGCGAAATTAAGATATTTACAGACAAACACAAGTTTAGAGAATTTGCAAAAACCAAACCAAAGCTACAAGAAATACTAAAGGATATTGTTTGGTCAGAAAACCAATAATATCAGATATCAGCACAACACAAGGTCACAAAACAGAACGTCCTGATATCAACTCAAATAGGGAAATCACAAAAACAAACAAATTAAGATTAATTAAAAAAATAAATAAATACACATAACAGGGAATCATGGAAGTCAATAGGTAAAAGATCACAATAATCAAAAAGAGGGACTAAATACAGGAGGCATTGAACTGCCATATGGAGAGTGATACAAGGCGATATAGAACAATACAAGTTAGGTTTTTACTTAGAAAAATAGGGGTAAATAATAAGGTAACCACAAAAAGGTATAACAACTCTATAACTCAAGATAAAAACCAAGAAAAACGTAACGACTCAACTAACATAAAGTCAAGCACTATGAAAATGAGGATCCACAATTTACTAAGAAAAACGCCTCAGCACGAAAAAGTATGTGGAAAAATGAAATTGTCAACAACACACATAAAAAGGCATCAAAATGACAGCACTAAAAACTTATTTATCTATAATTACCCTGAATGTAAATGGACTAAATGCACCAATAAAGAGACAGAGAGTCACACACTGGATAAAGAAACACGATCCATCTATATGCTGCCTACAAGAGACACACCTTAGACTTAGAGACACAAACAAACTAAAACTCAAAGGATGGAAAAAAGTATATCAAGCAAACAATAAGCAAAAAAGAAGAGGAGTAGCAATATTAATTTCTGACAAAATAGACTTTAGACTTAAATCCACCACAAAGGATAAAGAAGGACACTATATAATGATAAAAGGGACAATTGATCAGGAAGACATAACCATATTAAATATTTATGCACCCAATGACAGGGCTGCAAGATACATAAATCAAATTTTAACAGAATTGAAAAGCGAGATAGATACCTCCACAATTATAGTAGGAGACTTCAACACACCACTTTCGGAGAAGGACAGGACATCCAGTAAGAAGCTCAACAGAGACACGGAAGATCTAATTACAACAATCAACCAACTTGACCTCATTGACTTATACAGAACTCTCCACCCAACTGCTGCAAAATATACTTTTTTTTCTAGCGCACATGGAACATTCTCTAGAATAGACCACATATTAGGTCATAAAACAAACCTTTGCAGAGTCCAAAACATCGAAATATTACAAAGCATCTTCTCAGACCACAAGGCAATGAAACTAGAGATCAATAACAGAAAAACTAGGGAAAAGAAATCAAATACTTGGAAACTGAACAATACCCTCCTGAAAAAAGACTGGGTTATAGAAGACATCAAGGAGGGAATAAGGAAATTCTTAGAAAGCAACGAGAATGAAAATACTTCCTATCAAAACCTCTGGGACACAGCAAAAGCAGTGCTCAGAGGCCAATTTATATCAATAAATGCACACATACAAAAAGAAGAAAGAGCCAAAATCAGAGAACTGTCCCTACAACTTGAACAAATAGAAACTGAGCAACAAAAGAATCCATCAGGCACCAGAAGAAAACAAATAATAAAAATTAGAGCTGAACTAAATGAATTAGAGAACAGAAAAACAATTGAAAGAATTAACAAAGCCAAAAGCTGGTTCTTTGAAAAAATTAACAAAATTGATAAACCATTGGCTAGACTGACTAAAGAAATACAGGAAGGGAAACAAATAACCCGAATAAGAAATGAGAAGGACTACATCACAACAGAACCAAATGAAATTAAAAGAATCATTTCAGATTATTATGAAAAATTGTACTCTAACAAATTTGAAAACCTAGAAGAAATGGATGAATTCCTGGAAAAACACTACCTACCTAAACTAACACATTCAGAAGTAGAACAACTAAATAGACCCATAACAAAAAAAGAGATTGAAATGGTAATCAAAAAACTCCCAACAAAAAAAAGCCCTGGCCCGGATGGCTTCACTGCAGAGTTCTACCAAACTTTCAGAGAAGAGTTAACACCACTACTACTAAAGGTATTCCAAAGCATAGAAAATGACGGAATACTACCCAACTCATTCTATGAAGCCACCATCTCCCTGATACCAAAACCAGGTAAAGACATTACAAAAAAAGAAAATTACAGACCTATATCCCTCATGAACATTGATGCGAAAATCCTCAACAAAATTCTAGCCAACAGAATCCAACAACACATCAAAAAAATAATTCACCCTGATCAAGTGGGATTTATACCAGGTATGCAAGGCTGGTTTAATATCAGAAAAACCATTAATGTAATCCATCACATAAATAAAACAAAAGACAAAAACCACATGATCTTATCAATTGATGCAGAAAAGGCATTTGACAAAGTCCAACACCCATTCATGATAAAAACTCTTACCAAAATAGGAATTGAAGGTAAATTCCTCAACATAATAAAGGGCATCTATGCTTTTATGCAAAGCCAACAGCCAATATCACTCTAAATGGAGAGAGCCTGAAAGCATTTCCCTTGAGAACGGGAACCAGACAAGGATGCCCTTTATCACCGCTCTTATTCAACATCGTGCTAGAAGTCCTAGCCAGGGCAATTAGGCTAGACAAAGAAATAAAAGGTATCCGGATTGGCAAGGAAGAAGTAAAGTTATCACTATTTGCAGATGACATGATTATATACACAGAAAACCCTAAGGAATCCTCCAGAAAACTACTGAAACTAATAGAAGAGTTTGGCAGAGTCTCAGGTTATAAAATAAACATACAAAAATCACTTGGATTCCTCTACATCAACAAAAAGAACACCGAAGAGGAGATAACCAAATCAATACCATTCACAGTAGCCCCCAAGAAGATAAGATACTTAGGAATAAATCTTACCAAGGATGTAAAAGACCTATACAAAGAAAACTACAAAGCTCTACTACAAGAAATTCAAAAGGACATACTTAAGTGGAAAAACATACCCTGCTCATGGATAGGAAGACTTAACATAGTAAAAATGTCTATTCTACCAAAAGCCATCTATACATTTAACGCACTTCCGATGCAAATTCCAATGTCATATTTTAAGGGGATAGAGAAACAAATCACCAATTTCATATGGAAGGGAAAGAAGCCCCGGATAAGCAAAGCACTACTGAAAAAGAAGAAGAAAGTGGGAGGCCTCACCTTACCTGACTTTAGAACCTACTATACAGCCACAGTAGTCAAAACAGCCTGGTATTGGTACAACAACAGACACATAGACCAATGGAACAGAATTGAGAACCCAGACATAGATCCATCCACATATGAGCAGCTGATATTTGACAAAGGCCCAGTGTCAATTAACTGGGGAAAAGATAGCCTTTTTAACAAATGGTGCTGGCATAACTGGATATCCATTTGCAAAAAAAAATGAAACAGGACCCATACCTCACACCATGCACAAAAACTAACTCCAAGTGGATCAAAGACCTAAACATAAAGACTAAAACGACAAAGTTCATGGAAGAAAAAATTGGGACAACCCTAGGAGCCCTAATACAAGGTATAAACAGAATACAAAACATTACCAAAAATGATGAAGAGAAACCAGATAACTGGGAGCTCCTAAAAATCAAACACCTATGCTCATCTAAAGACTTCTCCAAAAGAGTAAAAAGACCACCTACAGACTGGGAAAGAATTTTCAGCTATGACATCTCCGACCAGCGCCTGATCTCTAAAATCTACATGATTCTGTCAAAACTCAACCACAAAAAGACAAACAACCCAATCAAGAAGTGGGCAAAGGATATGAACACACATTTCACTAAAGAAGATATTCAGGCAGCCAACAGATACATGAGAAAATGCTCTCGATCATTAGCCATTAGAGAAATGCAAATTAAAACTACGATGAGATTCCATCTCACACCAGCAAGGCTGGCATTAATCCAAAAAACACAAAATAATAAATGTTGGAGAGGCTGTGGAGAGATTGGAACTCTCATACACTGCTGGTGGGAATGTAAAATGGTACAACCACTTTGGAAATCCATCTGGCGTTATCTTAAACAGTTAGAAATAGAACTACCATACAACCCAGAAATCCCACTCCTAGGAATATACCCTAGAGATACAAGAGCCTTCATACAAACAGATATATGCACACCCATGTTTATTGCAGCTCTGTTTACAATAGCAAAAAGTTGGAAGCAACCAAGGTGTCCATCTACGGATGAATGGGTAAATAAATTGTGGTATATTCACACAATGGAATACTACGCATCGATAAAGAACAGTGACGAATCTCTGAAACATTTCATAACATGGAGGAACCTGGAAGGCATTATGCTGAGCGAAATTAGTCAGAGGCAAAAGGACAAATATTGTATAAGACCACTATTATAAGATCGTGAGAAATAGTAAACCTGAGAAGAACACATACTTTTGTGGTTATGAGGGGGGGAGGGAGGGAGGGTGGGAGAGGGTTTTTTATTGATTAATCAGTAGATAAGAACTGCTTTAGGTGAAGGGAAAGACAACACTCAATACATGGAAGGTCAGCTCAATTGGACTGGACCAAAAGCAAAGAAGTTTCCGGGATAAAAGGAATGCTTCAAAGGTCAGCGGAGCAAGTGCGGGGGTCTGGGGAACATGGTTTGCGGGGACTTCTAAGTCAATTGGCAAAATAATTCTATTATGAAATCATTCTGCATCCCACTTTGAAATGTGGCGTCTGGGGTCTTAAATGCTAACAAGCGGCCATCTAAGATGCAGCAATTGGTCTCAACCCACCTGGGGCAAAGGAAAAGGAAGAACACCAAGGCCACACGACAACTAAGAGCCCAAGAGACAGAAAGGGCCACATGAACCAGAGACCTACATCATCCTGAGACCAGAAGAACTAGTTGGTGCCCGGCCACAATCGATGACTGCCCTGACAGGGAGCACAGCAGAGGACCCCTGAGGGAGCAGGAGATCAGTGGGATACAGACCCCAAATTCTCATAAAAAGACCAAACTTAATGGTCTGACTGAGACTGGAGGAATCCCGGCGGCCATGTTCCCCAGACCTTCTGTTGACACAGGACAGGAACCATCCCCGAAGACAACTCATCAGACATGAAAGGGACTGGTCAGCGGGTGGGAGAGAGATGCTGATGAAGAGTGAGCTAATTATATCAGGTGGACACTTGAGATTGTGTTGGCAACTCTTGTTTGGAGCGGGGATGGGAGGATAGAGAGAGAGGGAAGCTGGCAAAATTGTCAAGAAAGGAGAGACTGAAAGGGCTGACTCAAGAGGGGGAGAGCAAGTGGGAGTAGGGAGTGAGATGTATGTAAACTTATATGTGACAGACTGATTGGATTTGTAAACGTTCACTTGAAGCTTAATAAAAGTTATTAAAAAAAAAAAGAAGAAGATGGAAGGAATACACAGAGTCATTATACCAAAAAGAATTAGTCGATATTCAACCATTTCAAGAGGTGGCATGTGATCAGGGACCAATGGTACTGAAGGAAGAAGTCCAAGCTGCTCTGAAGGCATTGGCGAAAAACAAGGCTCCAGGAATTGATGGAATATCAATTGAGATGTTTCAACAAACAGATGCAGCGCTGGAGCTGCTCACTCGTCTATGCCAAGAAATATGGAAGACAGCTTCCTGGCCAACTGACTGGAAGAGATCCATATTTATGCCTATTCCCAAGAACGGTGATCCAACGGAATGTGGAAATTATAGAACAATATCATTAATATCACACGCAAACAACATTTTGCTGATGATCATTCAAAAACGACTGAAGCAGTATAATCGACAGGGAACTGCCAGAAATTCAGGCTGGTTTCGGAAGAGGACGTGGAACCAGGGATATCATTGCTGATGTCAGATGGATCCTGTCTGAAAGCAGAGAATACCAGAAGGATGTTTACCTGTGTTTTATTGACTATGCGAAGGCATTCGACTGTGTGGATCATAACAAACTATGGATAACACTGGGAAGAATGGGAATTCCAGAACACTTAATTGTGCTCATGAGGAAACTTGACATAGATCAAGAGGCAGTTGTTCGGACAGAACAAGGGGATACTGATTGGTTTAAAGTCAGGAAAGGTGTGCCTCAGGGTTGTATTCTTTCACCATATCTATTTCATCTGTATGCTGAGCAAATAATATGAGAAGCTAGACTGTATGAAGAAGGGGGCATCAGGATTGGAGGAAGACTCATTAACAACCTGCATTATGCAGATAACACAACCTGGCTTGCTGAAAGTGAAGAGGACCTGAAGCATTTACTAATGAAGATCAAAGACCGCAGCCCTCAGTACAGATTACTGCTAAACATAAAGAAAACAAAACTCCTCAGAACTGGACCTTTTAGCAACATCATGATAAATGGAGAAAAGATTGAAGTTATCAAGGATTTCATTTTACTTGGATTCACAATCAACAGCCAGGGAAGCAGTAGTCAAGAAATCAAAAGATGCATTGCGTTGGGCAAATCTGCTGCAAAGCACCTCTTCAAAGTATAGAAGAGCAAAGATGTCACCCTGAAGACTAAGGTGCACCTGACCCAAGCCATGGTATTGGCAAAGTTACTGCACATAACACTTTGATCCCTTGTGTCATACTCATAATGTTCTTTTGTACACTCTCAAGCCATTTGCCCACCCACTTAATGGAAAAAAATTACCTTCCAGTCACTTTTGCTGAAAGCATTCCTCCTGAGATAGGGAACCAGACAAGGATGCCCTTTATCACCGCTCTTAGTATTGTGCTGGAGGTCCTAGCCAGAGCAATTAGGCTAGATAAAGAAATAAAAGGCATCCAGATTGGCAAGAAAGAAGTAAAAGCATCTCTATTTGCAGATGACATGATCTTATACACAGAAAACCCTGGGGATTCCTCAAGGAAACTACTGAAGGTAAGAGAAGAGTTCAGCAGAGTACTGGGATACAAAATAAACATAAAAAAATCACTTGGATTCCTCTATGCTAGCAAAAAGAACATCGAAGAGGAAATCGCCAAATCAATACCGTTTACAGTAGCCCCCAAGAAGATAAAATACTTAGAAATAAATCTTACCAGAAATGTCAAAGACTTGTATAAAGAAAACTACAATACACTTCTGCATGAAACCAAAAGAGACCTACATAAGTGGAAGAACATACCTTGCTCATGGACAGGAAGACTGAACATTGTAAAAATGTCTATTCTACCAAAAGCTATCTATAGACACAACAAAATTCCAATCCAAATTCCAACGACATTTTTAAATGAGGTGGAGAAACAAAACATCAACTTCATATGGAAGGGAAAGAGGCCTCAGATAAGTAAAGCATTACAGAAAAAGAAGAACAAAGTGGGAGGCCTTACTATACCTGATTTTGACTACTGCCACAGTAGTCCAAACAGCCTGGTACTGGTATGACAACAGATACAAAGACCAATGGAACAGAACTGTCAATCCAGACATAAATCCATCCACACATGAGCAGATGATATTTGACAAAGTGCCCAAAGCAGTTAAAGGGGAAAAGACAGTCTTTTTAACAAATGCTGCTGGCATAACTGAATATCCATCTGCAAAGAAATGAAACAAGACCTATACCTCACTCCATGCACAAAAACGAGCTCAAACTGAATCAAAGGCCTAAATATAAAATCTAAAACGATAAAGATCATGGAACGAAAAATAAGGAACACGTTAGGAGCCCTAACGCATGGCATAAACAGTATGCAAAACATTACTAACAATGCAGAAGAAAAAGTAGATAACTGGGAGCTCCTAAATATCAAACACCTATGCTGACCCAAAGACTTCACCAAAGGAGTAAAAAGATTACCTACAGACTGGGTCAGGATGCCCTACTGCCCTTCACCACCACGGGTTGGAAGCGGTGGGCAAAGCACACGGTCTTCATGATGACCCTGTGCAGGAAGTCCACGCCTTCTGCCACAAAGCCACCAGCTATTCTGGTTCTTTCTCAGCAGATCCCAGTGAAGCTGGAGAGAATTCTTGATGGACAGATTTTGTTTTCTTACTTTGAGAACTTTAAATGTGTCACCTTGCTGACTGCACGTTTCCAATTTTTTAATTTTTGTTTGTTTTGTCTGTGGTAAAAATACACATGACAAAACATATACCATCTCAAAATGTACACCTGCAATTTACCTCCATGGGCCCCGATATACATTCAGCCATTAATCTTACTGAGACTCTTCTGCACGACAAGTTGCTTCTCCCATGCTGCACTCAATACTCCCCCTCTGAGTTTTCACAATTTGAGTATAATGAGTTTCAGTTTGGTTCCCTTTTGAGGTTACTTAAAGTGTGTTGAGTTTCTTAAATGTGCGTATTCATTTCTTCCTTAAAATGTGATGTTTTTGGTCATTAGTTCTTCAAGTTTTCTTTTGTTCCTTTTGTTCCTATTTTTGTCTTCTTTTTTTCCTATTTTTGTATACTCAATGATGATCCATAGGACATTTAAACAAACAAACAAAAATACTTGCCATCAGGTAAATTCCTACTCATTCTGAATGTTTAGGACAGAGTGTAACATCCCCGTAGGATTTCCAAAGATGTAAATCTTTATGGAAGCAGACTGCAATCCTACTCTTGCAGAGCAGATGGTGGGTTCAAAGTACAGACCGCCCACTCTTTGGCCAAACCCAGAGCCACTGCATTGCATTCTTCCTGCTTACGTTAATTTTTTTTTTCTATGAGCAGAAAATTTTAATTTTATGTCATTAAAAGTGTATTGATTGCTTTTTCTCCTGCTCAAATCTTCTGTTGAGACTCCCCATTAAAGTTTTCACTTTAGTAATATTACTTTTTAGCTCCCAAAAGCTCCCTTTTATATTTTCTATCACTTTCCTAGTATTCTCATTGTGTACATACATAGATTTTTTTTCGCTGTTTCTTTATTTCTTTGTCCATATTTGCCTTTCATTCTTTGAGCATATTTAAGAGTTCCTTTATTTTTCTAGTAAGTTCAATATCAGTACTTACTCAGAGTTTCTATCAATTTTTCCACTGTGAATTACCATTCTTTCCTGTTGTTGTTGTTGTTGTTGTTCTTAACATTCCTTTGATATTGCTGAGTTTTAGCACTTTTAGTGTTAGCTTTGGGAAACAGAGTCTTTGCCCTCCTAAGCATTTGCCCTACTTGCTGTTGGGAGTTGCTTTATTCTTTCATTCTGTAACTTCTCCAAGCCTTTTTTATCTTTTTATGTCATTATGTTGCTGTTGAGAATATGCACAGCAAAATATACAGCTATTCAATAGTTTCTACATGTACAATTCAGAAGCATTCCTCCATTTGGATTCCAACTCATAGTGACCCTATTGGACCAAGAAGGCCTGCCCCGTAGTGTTTCCAAAGCTGTCATCCTTATGGAAGCAGAGAGCCACATCTTTCTCCTGTGGAGCCGCTAGTAGGCTTGGACCACCACCTTACAGTTATCAGCTGAGTGCTAAACCATTGAGACACCTTGGTTCTTATATACAATTGAGTGACATTGATTACATTCAAGTTGTGTAACCATTCACCTTCCTTTTCTGGTCTTCCTCCCCCATTTACACAAACTCACCCCTCCCTAATTTTCCTATCTACTCTTTCAAGTTACTATTGTCAGTTTGGTCCCAAATGTTGTTCTTGTTAGGTACACTCAAATCAGCTCCTACCCAAAGTGACCCCATCTACAACAGAACTAAACACTGCCTGGTCCGGCACCGTCCTCACCACTTTTGCTACGATTGAGCCCATTGTTGAAGCCACTGTGTCAGTCCATCTCGTTGAGGGTCTTCCTCTTTTCTGCTGGCCCTCTGCATTACCAAGCATGATGTTCTTCTCCAGGGACTGATTCCTCCTGACGACATGACACAGTCTCCTCATCCTTGCTTCCAAGGAGCATTCTGGCTGTACTTCTTCCATGACAGATTTGTTCTTTTTTTTTTTTGGCAGTCCATGGTATATTCAATATTCTTTGGGAACACCACAATTCAAAGGTCTCAATTCTTCTTTGGCCTTCCTTATTCATTGTCCTGCTTTTGCATGCATATGAACTTATTGAGAGCACCATCACTTTGGTCAGTGCATGTTAGTCCTCAAGGAGAGATTTTTTTCTAACACTTAAAAGAGATCTCTCGCAGCTGATTTGCCCAAAGAAATGTATCTTTTGGTTTCTTGACTGTTGCTTCCCTGGGTGTTGATTTGGATCCAGGTAAAATGAATTCTTCTACAACTTCAATCTTTTCTTCATTTATTCAGCCATATGTGAAGATTTTTCTTTTCTCTATGTTGACAGGTAATCCATACTGAAGGCTGCAGTCTTTGATCTTCATCAGCACGTGCTTCAAGTCCTCTTCACTTTTAACAAGCGAGGATATATCATCTGCATAACACAGGTTGTTAAGGAGTCTTCCTCCATTCCTGATACCCCATTCTTCCTCTTACAGTCCAGCTTCTCAGATTATTTGTTCAGCATACAGATTGAATAGGTACAGTGAAAGGATACAACCCTGAAGTGCACATTTTCTGACTTTAAACCGTGCAATATCCTCTCGTTCTGTTCAAACTACTGCCTCTTGATCAACTTACAGATTCTTCATGAGCACAACTAAGTATTGCCCCACAAAAATAAAATACTTAGGAATAAATCTAACCAGAGACAGAAAAGATATATATACAAAGAAAACTACAAAACACTACTGCAAGAAACCAACAGATACCTACAGAAGTGGAAAAACATACTTTGCTCATGGACAGGAAGACTCGACTTTGTAAAAATGTCCATTCTACCAAAAGCAATCTATAGATACAATGCAATTCTGACCCAAATTCCAATGACATTTTTCAGTGAGATGGAGAAACAAATCATCAACTTCACACAGAAGAGAGAGAGACCCCGGATAAATAGAGCATTACTGAAAAAGAAGAACAAAGTGGCAGACCTCATACTACCTGATTTTAGAACCTATTATATCAGACGGTGGTCAAAACAGCCTAGAACTATACAACAACAGATACATAGACCAGTGGGACAGAATTGAATACCGGGATATAAATCCATCCACGTATGAGCAGCTGCTAGCAGAAAAAGTCCCAAAATCTGTTAAATGGGGAAAAGACAGCTTTTCTAACAAATGGTGCTGACTTATCTGGATATCCAGCTGCAAAAAAAAAAAAAAGAAAAGAATGAAAGAAACAATACCCGTACCTCTCAACATGCATAAAAACTAGCTTAAAAGGGATCAAAGACCTAAATATAAAATCTAAAATGATAAAGATCATGGAAGAAAAAATAGAGACAGCACTAGGAACCCTAATACATGGCATAAACAGTATACAAAACATTACTAAAAGTGCACAAAAACCAGAAGAGAAACTAACTGCGAGCTCCTAAAAATCAAATATGATCATCCAGAGACTGTACCAAAAAAGTAAAAAGATTACTTATAGACTGGGAAAACAGTTTCAGCTATGACAATAGTGATGAGAGTTTGATCTCTAAATCCTATGTTATACCTCAAAAACTAAACAAAAAAAGAGAGACAACCCAGTTAAAAAATGTGCAAGTAGTATGAACAGGCCCTTCACCAAAGAAGACAATCAGGCAGCTAACAGATACATGAGGAAATGCTCAAGATCATTAGCCATTAGAGAAATACAAATCAAAACTACACTAAGACACCATCTCATTCCAAAAATGCTGCCATTATCCACCCCTCCCCCAAAAAAACAACAAGATAATAAATGTTGCAGAGGTTAAGGAGAGGCTAGAACACTTATATGCTGCTGGTGGGAACGTAGAATTGTACAGCCACCTTGGAAGTTGATTTGGCACTTCCTTAAAAAGCTAGAAACAGATCTACCATATGATCCAGCAATTGCACTTCTCAGGATCTATCCTAAAGAAATAAGAGCCTTCACACAAACAGTTATATGCACACCCGTGTTCACTGCAGCACTATATACAGTAGCAAAAACATGGAAGCATCCAAGGCACCTATCAATGGATGAATGGATAATTAAGTTATGGTATATTCATGCAGGGGAATATTACACAATGATAAAACAATGATGAATCCATGAAACATTTCATAACATGGAGAAATCTGGAAGGCATTATGCTGAGTGAAATTAGTCAGTTGCAAAAAGACAAATATTGCAGGATACCACTGTTATAACAACTCAGGACATAATTGAAACACAGAGGAATTTACTTTTTGATGGTTAGAGGGTGGGGAGGGAAGGGAAAAGGGATTCACTAATTAGATAGTAGACAAGGAGTATTTTAGGTGAAAAGAAAGACAACACACAATACAGGAGAGGTCAGCAAAACTGGACTTATCCAAAAGCAAACAGATTTCTTGAATACAACCAAATGCTTCAAAGGCCAGAGTAGCAGGGGTAGGGGTCTGAGAACCATGATTTCAGGGGACATCTAGGTCAATTGGCATAGCAAAATGTATTAAGAAAACATTCTGCATCCCACTTTGGTGAGTGGGGCCTGGGGTCTTAAACGCTAACAAGCCACAACCTAAGATGCATCATCAATTGGTCTCAACCCACCTGGAGGAAAAGAGAATGAAGAACACCAAAGACACAGGGTAATTAAGAGCCCAAGAGACAGGAAGTGCCACGAAAATCCAAGGCACCATTAGCCTGATACAGGAAGAACTGGATGGTGCCTCGCTACCACCGATGATGGCCCTGACAGGGAACACAACAGAGAATCCCTGATGGAGCAGGAAAACAGTGGGATGCAGACCTCAAATTCTTGTAAAAAGACCAGACTTAATGGTCTGACTGAAACTAGAAGGACCCCAGAGGCCATGGACCCCAGACCTTCTATTAGCCCAAGACAGGGCCATTCCCAAAGCCAATTCTTCAGACTATAAGACAGAAAAATGATACCGGTGAAGAGTGAGCTTTTTGGCTCAAGTAGACACATAAGAGTATGTGGGCAGTTCTTGTCGGGAGAGGATATGAGAAGGCAATGGGGGACAGTAGCTGGCTAAATGGACACAGGGAATACAGACTGGAGGAGTGTGCTGTCTCATTAGGGGAAGAACAACTAGGAGTACATAGCAAGCTGTACATTAATTTTTATATGAGAGATTGACTTGTTTTGTAAACTTTCTTTTAATGCGCACACACACACAAGTTATGAATAGCAGATTAATATTGTCTTCTTTAGTGCTGGAAGGTGAGATCCTCAGGTTGCAAGGCACTCAAAATACAACTGGGAGAGAGTTGCCTCCTTAAAGTTGAGTGAACCTTATGGATGTGGATGGAGTCAAGCTTTCAAGGCCTTCATTGGCTGATGTGCCGCGACTCAAAATGAGAAGAAACAGCTGCAAAAATCCATTAATGATTGGAATGTGGAATGTATGAAGTATGATTCTAGGAAAATTGGAAATTGTCAGAAATGAAATGAAAAGTGTAAACATTGCTATCCTAGCATTAGTGAGCTGAAATGGTCTGGTAGTGGTGATTTTGAATGGGAAAATCATATGGTCAACTATGCTGGGAACAACACATTGAAGAGGAATGGTGTTGCATTTATCATCAAAAAGGACATTTCAAGAACTATCCTGAAGGACAATGGTGTCAGTTATAGGACAATATCCATACACCTACAAGGCAAGTCAGGTCATATGGCTGTTATGCAAATTTATGCACAAACCAGTAAGGCCAAAGATGAAGAAACTGAAGAATTCTACCATATTCTGCAGTCTGAAATTGATCAGACATGCAATCAGGATGATTTGATAATTACTGGTGATTGGAATGTGGAAGTTGGAGACCAAGAAAAGGATAGGTAGTTGGAAAATACGGCGTTGGTGATAGAAACAAAGCCGGAGATTGCATGACAGAATTTGGTAAGACCAATGAGTTCTTCATCGCAAATACCTTTCCTCAACAACATAAATGGTGACCTTACCAGGTGGAACACACAGTAATCAAATTGACTGCATCCGTGGAAAGAGACAGTGGAAAAGCTCAGTATCATCAGTCAGAATAACTCCAGAGGCCAGCTTGTAACAGACCTTCAAGTGAACATACACAAGTTCAAGTAACTGCTGAAGAAAATTAGAACAAGTCCACCTGAGATAAAGTATGACCTTCAGCATCTTCCACTTAAATTTACAGACAATCTCAAGAATAGATCTGACACGTTGAATGATAATGACTGAAGACAGAGGAATTGTAGAATGACATCAAAGATATACATGAAGAAACAAGATGTCATTAAAAAGACAGGAAAGAAGGAAAAGACCAAAATGATGTCAGAAGAGACTCTGAAACTTGCTGTTGAACACGGAGTAGCTAAATCAACAGGAAGAAATGACGAAGCAAAATAACTGAACAGAAGATTTCAAAGGGCTGCTCAAGAAGACAAAGTAAAGTATATAACAATATGTTCAAAGACCTGGAGGTAGAACATCAAAAGGGAAAAACACACCTGACATTTCTCAAGCTGAACGAATTGGAGAAAAAATTTAGGCCTCGAGTTGCAATAGTGAAGCATTCTGTGGGGACAATACTGAACTATGAAGGAAGCATTAAAAGAAGATGGTAGGAATACACGGAGTCACAATACCAAATAGAATTAGTTGATATTCAACCATTTTGAGAAGTATCATATGATTAGCATGTGATAGTTCTGAAGAAAGGTATCCAAGCTGCATTGAAAGCACTGGCAAAAAAGAAAGTTCCAGGAATTGACAGAATACCAGTTGATATGTTTCAACAAATGGATGCAGCACTGGAAGTGTTCACCCCTCTATGCCAAGAAATTTAGAAGACAGCTACCTGGCCGACTGACTAGGAGTAATCCATATTTATGCCTATTCCCAAGAAATATGATCCAACTGAATTCTGAAATTATAGAAGAACATCATTAATTTCACATGCAAGTAAAATTTTGCTAAAAATCATTCAAAACAGGCTGCAGCAGGATTTCGACAGGGAACTGCCAGAAATTCAAGCCAGGATCGGAAGTGGGTGTGGAACCAGGATATCATTGCTGATGTCAGATGGATTCTGGCTCAAAGCACAGAATACCAGAAAGATATTTACCTGTGTTTTATTAACTATGCAAAGACATTCAACTGTGTAGATCATAAAAAATTATGGATAACATTGCGAACTTCAGAACACTTTATTGTGCTCATGAGGAACCTGTACACAGATCAAGACACAGTCATTCTAAAGAACAAGGGGATACTGTGTGGTATAAAGTCAGAAAAAGTGTGTGTCAGGATTGTGTTTTTCCACTATATTCATTCAATGTGTACGCTGAACAAAGAAGCCGAAAAGCTGAACGACATGAAAAAGAATAGTGCATCAGGATTGGAAGAAGATTCACTAATAACCTGTGATATGCAGATGATACGATTTTGCTGAAAGTGAACAGGACTCAAAACACTTATTGGTGAAGGTCAAAGATCATAGATTCAGTATGGGTTTTACCTCAACACAAAGAAAAAAATCCTTCCAACTGGACCAATAACCAACATCATGATAAATGGAGAAAAGATTGAAATTTTCAAGGATTTCATTTTACTTGGATCCATAATCAACACCCATGGAAGCGGCAATCAAATGGTGGATGCATTGAGCAAATCTACTGCAAAATACCAATTTAATGTGTTGAAAAGCAAAGATGTTACCACAAAGACCAAAGCGCGCCTGACCTAAGCCATGGTGTTTTCATTCACCTCATATGCATGAGAAAGCTGGATGATGAATAAGGAAGACCAAAGAAGAATTGACAATTTTGAATTGTGGTGCTGATGAATAATATTGAAATTACCATGGACTGCCAAAAGAACAAACAAACCTGTCTTGGAAGAAGTACAACCACAATGCTCCTTAGAAGCGAGGATGGTGAGACTACGTCTCACATACGTTGGATATGTTATCAGGAGGGATCAGCCCCTTGACAAGGCCATTGTGCTTGGTAAAGTAGAGAGCCAGTGAAAAATAGGAAGACCCTCAGCAGGATGGACTGACTCAGTGGCTGCAGCAATGGGCTCAAGTATAAGAATGATTCTGAGGGTGGTGTAAGGCTGGGCAGTGTTTAGTGCTATTGGGCATAGGGTCCCTCTGAGTCAGAAGCAACTCGAGGGCACCTAATAACAACATTGTAAATGACTCCCACACGTGTGTTATTTTCTCATACTGTATTGTCATCCATGTTGCTGTAATGCTAGAAGCTCTGCCACCAGTATTTCAAATACCAGCAGGGTCACCCATGGTGGACAGGTTTCACCTGAGCTTCCTAAGACAAACTAGGATAAAGGACCTGGTAGCCTACTTCTCAACATTAGCCAGTGAAAACTATATTAAGGGCAAAGGAACATTGTCTGATATAGTGCCGGAAAATGAGCCCCTCAGGTTGGAAGACACTCAAAATAGGACTGGGGAAGAGCTTCCTCCTCAAAGTAGAGTCAGCCTTACTGACATGGATGAAGACAAGCTTTGGGGGCCTTCATTTATTCATGTGACACAACTCAAAATAAGAAGAAATCCCTGCAAACATCCATTAATAATAAGAATGTACATTAATAATCAGTGTACAATGAATGACTCTAGGAAAATTGGAAGTTATAAAAAATGAAATGGAACACATTAACATTGATATCCTAGGCATTAAAAAAAAAAAAAAAAAAAGAGAGAGCTTAAATGGACTGGTAAAGGCTATTTTGAATTGACTATTATATGATCTACTCTGCTGAGAACGACAAATTAAAGAGGTATGGCAGTGCATTCATCATCAAAAAGAATATTTGAAGCTCTAACCTCAAGCACAACGCTGTCAATGATAGGCAAATATCCACAAACCTACAAGGAAGACAAGTTAATATGACTATTTTTCAAATTGAAACACCAACCACTAAGACAAAAGATAAAGAAATTGACAGTTCGTACCACCTTCTGCAGTCTGAAATTGAACAAACATGCAATCAAGATGCATTAATAATTACTGGTGATTGGAATGCAGATGTTGGAAACAAAGAAGTAGACACAGTAGTTGGAAAATACGGCCTTGGTGATATAAACAATGCCAGGGACCGCATGGCCTGACAGAGCTTTTCACGACCAATGACTTCTTCATTACAAGTACCTTTTTTCAACAAAATAAACATCATGTATACCTGTCAATCTCACCAGAATAAATACACAGGAATCAAAATGACTAAGTCTGTGGAAAGAGACTATGGAAAAGCTCAATTCAGTCATAAGAAACACGGGGATGACTCCGGGAAACATCATCCATTGCTCATAAGCAAGCTCAAGCTGAAGCTGAAGAGAATCAGAAGAAGTCAACAACGGCCAAAGTATGAACCTGGGTATATCCCACCTGAACTTAGAGGTCATCTGAGAATATATTTGACTCATTAAACACTAATGACCAAAGGCCACACAGACAGTGGGATGACATCAAGGGCATGAAGAAAGTTGAGAATCCACTAAAAAGTAATGAAAGTAAAAGACCAAAATAGATGTCAAAAAAGGATCTGATCCTTGCTGTTGAATGTGGAGTAAATAAAGTAAAAGGAAGAATTGATAAAGTAAAAGAGCTGAAAAGAGGATTTAAACGACAGCTAGAAAAGACAAAGTGAAGTATTATAATGAAATGTGCAAAGACCTGTTGTTAGGTGCTGTCAAGTTGGTTCCAACTCATAGTGACCCTGTGCACAACAGAATGAAACACTGCCCAGTCGTGAGCCATCCTTACAATCCTTGTTATGCCTGAGCTCACTGTTGCAGTCACTGTGTCAGTCCAACTCCTTGAGGGTCTTCCTCTTTTCCGCTGACCCTGTAATCTGCTGAGCATGATGTCCTTCTCCAGGGACTCTTCCGTCCTGGCAACATGTCCAAAGTATGGAAGATGCAGTTTTGCCATCCTTGCCTCTAAGGAGCATTCTGGCTGTACCTCTTCTAAGACAGACCTGTTTGTTATTTGGCAGTCCATGGCATATTCAATATTCTTCACCAATACCTCAATTCAAAGGCATCAATTCTTTTTCAGTCTTCCTTATTCATTGCCCAGCTTTCACATGCATATGACGCGATTGAAAATACCATGGCTTAGGTCAGGCACACCTTAGTCTTCAGAGTGACATCTTTGCTTATCAACACTTTGAAGAGGTCCTTTGCAGCAGATTTACCTAATGCAATGCATCTTTTGATTTCTTGACTGCTGCTTCCATGGATGTTGATTGTGGATCCAAGTAAAATGAAATCCTTCACAACTTCAAGCTTCTCTCTGTTTATCACGATGTTGCTCAATGGTCCAGTTGTGAGGATTTTTGTTTTCTTTATGTTGAGATGCAATCCATACTGAATGTTGTGGTCTTTGATATTCATTAGTAAGTGGTTGAAGTCCTCTTCACTTTCAGCAAGCAAGGTCCTGTCATCTGCATAACACAAGTTCTTAATAAGTTTTCCTCCAATCCTGATGCCCAGTTTTGCTTCGTATAGTCCAGCTTCTCGTATTATTTACTCAGTATACAGATTAAATACTTATGGTGAAAATACACAACCCCAACGCACGACTTTCCTGACTTTAAACCAATCAGTATTTCCTTGATCTGTCTGAACAACCACCTCTTCATCTATGTAAAGGTCCCTCATGAGCACAATTAAGTGTTCTGGAATTCCCATTCTTCGCACTGTTATCCATAGCTTGTTATGATCCACACAGTCAAATGCCTTTGCATAGTCAATAAAACACAGGTAAACGCCCTTCTGGTATTCTCTCCCTTCAGCCATGATCCATCTGACATCAGCAAGGATATCCCTGGTTCCACATCCTTTTCTGAAACCGGACTGAATTTCTGGCAATTCCCTGTCGATATACTGCTGCAGCCATTTTTGAATGATCTTCAGCAAAATTTTGCTTCCATGTGATATTAATGATATTGTTCTCTAATTTCCACATTCAATTGGATCATCTTTCTTGGGACTAGGCATAAATATGAATCTCTTCCAGTCAGTTGGCCAGGAAGCTGTCTTCCATATTTCTTGGCATAGATGAGTGAGCATCTCCAGCGATGCATCTGTTTGTTGAAACATTGCAATGGATATTCCATCAATTCCTGGTGCCTTATTTTTCACAAATGCCTTCAGAGAAGTTTGGGCTTCTTCCTTCAGTACCATCGGTTCCTGATCATATGCCACCTCTTGGAATAGTTGAACTTCGACTAATTCTTTTTGGTATAATAACTCAGTGTATTCCTCCCATCTTCTTTTGATGCCTCCCGTGTCATTTAATATTTTCCCCATGGAATCCTTCACCATTGCAACTCGAGGCTTGAATTTTTCTTCAGCTCTTTTGGCTTGAGAAATGCCGAGTGTGTTCTTCCCTTTTGGTTTTCCATCTCCAGCTCTTTGCACATGTCATTATAATGTGCGTTTACTTTGTCTTCTAGAGATCCCCTTTGAAATCTTCTGTTCAGTTCTTTTACTCCACAAATTCTTTCTTTTGCTTTAGCTGCTCAATGCTCAAGAGCAAGTTTCATAGTCTCCGCTGACATCCATCTTGGTCTTTTCTTTCTCTCCTGTCTTTTCAATGACCTCTTTCTTTCTTCATGTATGATGTCCTTGATGTCATTCCACAACTCGTCTGGTCTTCAGTCACTAGTGTTCAATGCATCAACTCTATTCTTCAGATGATCTCCAAATTTAGGTGGGACACACTCAAGTTCATATTTTGGCTCCAATGCACTTGTTCTGATTTTCTTCATTTTTGGCTTGAACTTGCATATGAGCAATTGATGGTCTGTTCCACGGTTGGCCCCTGGCCTTGTTCTGATGGATGATATTGAGCTTTTCCATTGTCTCTTTCCACAGATGTAGTCAATTTGATTTCTGTGTGTTCCATCTGGTGAGGTCCATGTGTATAGATACCATTAATGTTGGTGAAAGAAGGTATTTGCAATGAAGAGGTCATTGTTCTTGTAAAATTCTATCATTCGATCTCTGGCATTGTTTCTATCACCAAGGCCATATTTTCCAACTACTGGTCCTTCTTTTTTGTTTCCAACTTTTACATTCTAAAAAAATTTCTAGTTGCCAGTAATTACCAATGCATCTTGATTGCATGTTCAATCAATGTTGGACTGCTGTAGCTGATAAAAATCCTTTATTTATTCATCTTTGGCCCTAGTGATTGGTGCATAAGTTTGGATAATAGTCATATTAACTCGTCTTCCTTGTAGCTGTATGCATATTATCCTACCACTGACAGCGTTGTATTTCAGGATAGATCTTGAAATGTTCTTTTTGACCATGAATTCAACACCATTCCTCTTCGAGTTGTCATTCCCAGAATAGTAGGCTATATGGTTGTCCGGTTCAAAATGGCCAATACCAGCCCATTTCAGCTCACTAATGCCTAGGATATCGATGTTTATGTGATCCATTTCATTTTTGATGATTTCCAGTTTTCCTCGATTCATATTTCATACGTTCCAAGTTCCAATTATTACTGGATTTTTGCAGCTGTTTCTTCTCATTTTGAGTTGTGCCACATCAGCAAATAAAGGTCTCGAAAGCTTTACTCCATCCATGTCATTAAGGTGGACTCTACTTTGTAGAGGAACTCTTCCCCAGTCATCTTTTGAGTGCCTTCCAACCTGGGGAGCTCATCTTCCAGCACTATATCAGACAATGTTCCGCTGCTATTCGAAAGGTTTTCACTGGCTAATGTTTTTCAGAAATAGAATGCAGGGTCCTTCTTCCTAGTCTGTCTTAGTTTGGAAGCTCAGCCGAAACCTGTCCTCCATGGGTGACACTGCTGGTATCTGAACACCAATGGCATAGCTTCCAGCATCACAGCAACACGCACGCCCCCACATTATGACAAACTGACAGACGTGGGGGTGCAAAGACCTTGAGTACAAAAGCCAAAAGGAAAGAACATACTCACCATTTCTCAAGCTGAAAGAACGGAAGAGAAAATTCAAGTCTTAAGTTGCAATATGTATACTGAGCAAATATTTGAGAAGCTGGATTATATGAAGAAGGAGGGGACATCAGGATTGGAGGAAAAAAATATTAACAACATGTGTTATGTAGATGACACAACCTTGTTTGTTGAACGTGAATAGGACTTGAAGCACTTATTAAGATCAGAGACCACATCCTTTAGTATGGATTACACCTCAATAAAAACAAAAATATCCTCACAACTGTACGAATAAGCAACATCATGATGAATCGAGAAAAGTCTGAAGTTGTCAAGCATTTCATTTTACTTGGATTCACAATCAACAGCCATGGAAGCAGCAGTCAAGAAATCAAAAGACACATTGCATTAGACAAATCTACTGAAAAAAACCTCTCTTAAGTGGTGAAAATAAAAATTTTTACCTTGAGGACTAAGGTGCATGTGACACAAGCCATGGTGTTTCCAATCACCTCATATGCAGTGAAAGCTGGACGATGAATAAGGAAGACAGAAGAAGAATCGATGCCTTTGCATTTGGCTGTTGTAGAAGATAATCGACTATACCATGATGTCAAAAGAATGAACAAATCTGTCTTGGAAGAAGTACAACCAGAATACTCCTTAGAAACAAGGATGGCAAGTCTACATCTCACATACTTTGGACATATTTTCAGGAGGAATCAGTCCCTGGAGAAGGCCATCATGCTTGGTTATAGAGGAAGACCCTCAATGAAATGGATTGACTCAGTAGCTGCAACAATGGGCAAAAGCATAGCAACAATTGTGAGGATGGCACAGAATTGAGAAGTGTTTTGTTCTATCTATGAGTCAGTATTGACTAAATTTGCCTAGCAACAAGTTGCAATTTTGAAAGATTCTATGGGGAAAATATTAAATGACACAATGCATCAAAAGAAGATGGAAGGAGTACAGAGAGTCATTGTACCAAAAAGAATCTGTTGACGCTCAGCCCTTTCAGGAAGGACTATGTAATCAAGCACCGAAGGTGCTGAAGGAAGAAGTCCAAGCTTCACTGAAGGTATTGGTAAACAAAGAAAGAAAGAAAAAAACAAGGCTCCAGGAATAGACAGAATATCAAGTGAGATGTTCCAAGAAATGGACCCAGAGCTGGAAGCACTCACTCATTTATGCCAAGAATTTGGAAGATAGTAATCTGGCCAACCAACAGGAAGAAATTGATATTTGTGCCCAATCCAGAGCAAGGTGATCCAACAGAATGCAGAAATTATCAAATAATACCATTACTATCACACACAAGTAAAATTTTGCTGAAGATCTTTTGAAACCAAATGCAGTAATACATCAACAAGGAACTGCCAGAAATTCAAGCTGCAGACAGAAGAGGACATGGAATGAGGGATATCATTGCTGATGTCAGATGGATCCTGGCTGAAAGCAGAGAATACCTAAAACATATCTACCTCGGTTTTACTGACTGTGCAAAGGCATTCAACTGTATGGATCATAACAAATTATGAATAACATTACGAAGAATGGATATTCCACAACACTTAACTGTTTTGAGGAGGAAACTACATAGACCAACATACAGTCATTTCAATAGAATAAGGGGATACTGCATAGTTTTAAATCAGGAAGGTGCCTTAGGGTTGTATCCTTTCACCATACTTATTAAATCCACATGCTGAATAAAAAATCCATGAAGCTGGACTCTATGAAGAAGAAAAGGGCATCAGGATTCGATGAAGACTCATTAACTACTAGCGATATGCAGATGACACAACTATGCTAGCTGAAAGTGAAGAGCACCTGAAACACTCATAATATCAAAGACTACAGCCTTCAATATGGATTACACCTCAATTTAAAGAAAACAAAACCCTCACAAGCAGACCAGTAAGCAATGTCATGATAAAACAAGAAAAGATTGAATTTGTCAAGGATTTCATTTTACTTGGATCCACAGTCAATACCCATGGAAGCAGCTGTCAAGAAATCAAAAGAACTGTTGCACTGGGCAAATCTGTTGCAAAAGACCTCTTTAAAGTGTAAACAAGCAAATACGTCACTTTCAGGTCTAAAGTGCTCATGACCCAAGCCATGGTTTTTTCAGTCCCTCATGTACATGCGAAAGCTGGACAAAGAATAAAGAAGACTGAACTGTTGCATTTGAATTGCAGTGTTGGCAAAAAATATTGAATATACTGTGGACCCCTAGAAAAAGGAATAAATCTGCTTGGGAGAAGTAAAACACAGCCAGAATGCTCCTTAGAGGCAAGGATGCTGAGACTTCACCTCATGTACTTAGGATATGTTATGGAGGGACCAGTCCTTGAAGAAGGAAATCATATTTGGTAAAGTAGTTGTCATTGTTGTTAGGTGCCATCTAGTCAGTTCCAACTCATAGTGACCCTATATAAAACAGAACAAAACACTGCCTGGACCTGTGCCATCCTTACAATTTGTGTTATGCTTAAGCCCATTACTGGAGCCACTGTGTCAGTCTATCTTGTTGGGGGCCTTCCTTTCATAACAATTGTGGATAGCGTTGTAAAGTACGGGGATTTTAGAACATTTAATTTTGCTAATGTGGAACCTGTACATAGACCATAAATCAGTTCCTCAGGCAGAACAAGGGAATAGTGTGTGCTTTAAAATCAGGAAATGTATGCATCAGGGTTGTATCATTTCACCGGACATACTCAATTTATATGCTGATCAAATAATGTGAGAAGCTGGACTATCTGAAGAAAAGTGTGCCATCAGGATTGCAAGAAGACTCATTAATAATTTGAGAGAGGCAGATGATACCGCCTTGCTTACTGAAGGCAAAGTGGACTTGAAGCACTTACTGGTAAAGATCAAAGACTACAGCCCTCAGTATGAATTACACTCCAACATAGTGAAAAGAAAAATCCTTACAATCGGGCCAACAAGCAACATCATGATAAACAGAGAAAAGGTGGAAGTTGTCAAGGATTTCATTTTACCTGGATACACCATCAGTGCCAGCAGTCAGTAAATAAAATGATGTATTGAACTGGGCAAATCTTCTGCATAAAGACCTCTTTAAAGTGTTGAATAGCAAAGGTGTTACTTTTTCGACTAAGGTGCACCTGACCCAAGCCACGGTATTTTCCATCACCTCATAGGCATTCAAAAGCTGGACAATGAATAAGGAAGTCTGAAGAAGAACTGATGCCCTTGAGTTATGGTGTTGGAGAAGAATACTGAATATACTATGAACTGCCAGAAGGATGAACAAATCTGTCTTGGGAGATGTGCAGAGTGTTCCTTGGAAGCAAGGATGGAAAAATTTCATCTCATACACTTTGGACATGTTATCGGGGGGAAGAACATCATGCTTGGTAGAGGGCCAGCAAGAAAGAAGAAGACCCTCGACCAGATGGATTAGCACAGTGTCTGCAAACAATGGATTCAAACATAGCAGCCACCTAAGGTACAGCAGCAGAGCCCACCCACCAAAGTGCTTTAGGAATAGAGACATACCTACCTCACTGGCACTTGGGGGAAGCCTGTCAGCATCCTGCCCCCCCGGAGTATGAACCCCTGCTGCTACTAGAATCTGGTGTACAAAACTATCACCAGTACTTCTCTAGGTGGAAATGTAACAGTCTGTTCCACACACTTGATGCCCCAAAATCAGATTCTACTGAAGAATAGTGAATGGACTCTTAGGTTTACATATCTGGTAACAGCCCAAACCAGCTAGTAACAGGACATAAGTGAGTCAAGGGCTACAACATTCAAGACAGCGCAATCTAGTAGCCCATCTACGTACATTGAAAGAAAACAAAACAAGATAAGACTCAGTGACCAAATATAGATTAAATCACTGCAACATCTTAGTGATGGCTCAGAGACAGCAGTCGATATCAAAACACATATAGAAGCAGACCATGATTGCTTCTACAACTCCCCAAAGTAAAGAATCAAAATCTTTTCCAAATGAAGATACAATCCTGGAATTGCCAGATACAGAATAAAAAACAAACTAATTTACAGAATTCTTCAAGACATCAGGGATGACCTCAGAAATGAAATAAGGCAATTTACAGAAAAAGCCAAGGAACACACTGATAAAGCAGTTCAAGGTCTCAAAAAGATTATTCAAGAACATAGTGGAAAAGTTAATAAGCTGCAAGAATCCATAGAGATACAGCATTCAGAAATCCAAAAGATTAACAATAAAATTACAGAATTAGACAACGCAATATGAAGTCAGAGGAGCAGACTCGAGCAATTAGAATGCAGAGTGGGAGCTCTGAAGGACCAGGGAATTGACACCAATATAGCTGGAAAAAATCAGATAAAAGAATTAAAAAAAATGAAGAAATCCTAAGAATCGTGTGGGACTCTATCAAGAAGAATAACTTGCATGTGATTGGAGTCCCAGAACGGGGAGGGATATCAGAAAACACAGAGAGAATAGTTGAAGATTTGTTGGCAGAAATCTTCCCTGACATCATGAAAGACGAAAGGATATCTATCCAAGATGCTCATCGAACCCCATTTAAGACTGATCCAAAAAGAAAATCACCAAGACATATTATCATCAAACTTGCCAAAACGAAAAATAAAGAGAAAATATTAAAAGCAGCCAGGGATAAAATAAAGGTCTCCTACAAGGGAGAATCAATAAGAATAAGTTCAGACTACTCAGCAGAAACCATGCAGGCAAGAAGGCAATGGGATGACATATACAGAGCACTGAAGGGGAAAAACTGTCAGCCAAGGATCATATATCCAGCAAAACTCTCTCTGAAATATGAAGGTGAAATTAAGACATTTACAGATAAACACAAGCTTAGAGAATTTGTAAAAACCAAACCAAAGCTACAAGAAATACTAAAGGGGGAAATTGTTTGATAAGAAAAACAATAATATCAGACACCAGCACAACACAAGGTCACAGAACAGAGCATCCTGATATCAACCCAAATAGGGAAATCACAAAAACAAATTAATATTAATTTTAAAAAGAAAAAAACACTCAAAACAGGGAATCATTGAAGTCAATATGTAAAAGATCATAATAATCTAAAAGAGGGACTAAATACAGGTGGCATAGAACTGCCATATGGTGAGGGATACAAGGCGATATAGGACAATACGAGTTAGGTTTTTACTTAGAAAAATAGGGGTAAATAGTAAGGTAACCACAAAGAGGTATAACAACTCCACAACTCAAAATAAAAACCAAGAAAAACATAACGACTCAGCAAACATAAAGTCAGATACTATGAAAAAGAGGAACACACAATTTACGAAGAAAAATGTCTCAGCACAAAAAAGTAAGTGGAAAAATGAAATTGTGAACAACACACATAAAAAGGCATCAAAATGACAGCGCTAAACACATGCTTATCTATAATTACGCTGAATGTAAATGGACTAAATGCACCAATAAAGAGACAGAGAGTCACGGACTGGATAAAGAAACACGATCCGTCTATATGCTGCCTACAAGAGACACACTTTAGACTTAGAGACACAAACAAACTAAAACTCAAAGGATGGAAAAAATCATATCAAGCAAACAATAAGCAAAAAAGAGCAGGAGTAGCGATATTAATTTCTGACAAAATAGACTTTAACGTTAAATCCACCACAAAGGATAAAGAAGGACACTACATAATGATAAAAGGAAAAATTGCCCAGGAAGATAAAACCATATTAAATATTTATACACCCAATGACAGGGCTGCAAGATACATAAAACAAACTTTTTCAGAACTGAAAAGTGAGATAGACACCTCCACAATTATACTAGGAGACTTTGACACACCACTTTTGGAGAAGGACAGGACATCCAGTTAGAAGCTCAATAAAGACACGGAAGACCTAATTACAACAATCAACCAACTTGACCTCATTGACTTATACAGAACACTCCACCCAACTGCTGCAAAGTATACTTTTTTTTCTAGTGCACATGGAACATTCTCTAGAATAGACCACATATTAGGTTTTAAAACAAACATTTGCAGAATCCAAAACATTCAAATATTACAAAGCATCTTTTCAGACCACAAGGCCATAAAAGTGGAAATCAATAACGCAAAAATTATGGAAAAGAAATCAAATACTTGGAAACTGAACAATAACCTGCTCAAAAAAGACTGGGTTATAGAAGACATTAAGGAGGGAATAAAGAAATTCATAGAATGCAACGAGAATGAAAATACTTCCTATCAAAACCTCTGGGACACAGCAAAACCAGTGCTCAGAGGTCAATTTGTAATGATAAATGCACACATACTAAAAGAAGAAAGAGCCAAAATCAGAGAACTGTCCCTACAATTTGAACAAATAGAAAGTGAGCAACAAAAGAATCCATCGGGCACCAGAAGAAAACAAATAATAAAAATTAGAGCTGAACTAAATGAATTAGAGAACAGAAAAACAATTGAAAGAATTAACAAAGCCAAAACTGGTTCTTTGAAAAAATTAACAAAATTGATAAATCATTGGCCAGACTGACTAAAGAAATACAGGAAAGGAAACAAATAACCCAAATAAGAAACGAGATGGGTCACATCACAACAGACCCAACTGAAATTAAAAGAATCATGTCAGATTATTGCGAAAAAGTACACTCTAACAAGTTTGCAAACCCAGAATAAATGGATGAATTCTTAGAAAAAACTACCTACCTAAACTAACACAATCAGAAGAACAACTAAATAGACCCATACCAAAAATGAGATTGAAACAGTAATCAAAAAACTCCCAACAAAAAAAAAACCCTGGCCCGGATGGCTTCACTGCAGAGTTCTACCAAACTTTCAGAGAAGAGTTAACACCACTACTACTAAAGGTATTTCAAAGCATAGAAAATGATGGAATATTGCCTAGCTCATTCTATGAAGCCACTATATCCCTGATTCCAAAGCCAGGTAAAGACATCACAAAAAAAGAAAATTACAGACCTATATCCCTCATGAACATAGATGCAAAAATCCTCGACAAAATTCTAGCCAATAGAATTCAACAACATATCAAAAAAATAATCCACCACGACCAAGTGGGATTTATACCAGGTATGCAAGGCTGGTTTAATATTCGAAAAGCCATTAATGTAATCCACCACACAAATAAAACAAAAGACAAAAACCACATGGTCTTATCAATTGATGCAGAAAAAGCATTTGACAAAGTCCAACACCCTTTTATGATAAAAACTCTCAGCAAAATAGGAATTGAAGGAAAATTCCTCAACATAATAAAGGGCATCTTTTTATACAAAGCCAACAGCCAACATCACTCTAAATGGAGAGAGCCTGAAAGCATTTCCCTTGAGAACGGGAACCAGACAACGATGCCCTTTATCACCACTCTTATTCAACATCGTGCTGGAAGTCCTAGCCAGGGCAATTAGGCTAGACAAAGAAATAAAGGGTATCCGGATTGGCAAGGAGGAAGTAAAGTTATCACTATTTGCAGATGACATGATTTTATACACAGAAAACCCTAAGGAATCCTCCAGAAAACTACTGAAACTCGTAGAAGAGTTTGGGAGAATCTCAGGTTATAAGATAAACATACAAAAATCACTTGGATTCCTCTACATCAACAAAAAGAACACCGAAGAGGAAATCACCAAATCAATACCATTCACAGTAGCCCCGAAGAAGATAAAATACTTAGGAATAAACCTTACCAAAGATGTAAAAGACCTATATAAAGAAAACTACAAGTACTACTACAAGAAACTGAAATGGACCTAGTTAAGTGGAAAAACATACCTTGCTCATGGATAGTTAACATAGTAAAAATGTCTATTTTACCAAAACCCATCTATACATACAATGCACTTCCAATCCAAATTCCAATGACATTTTTTAATGTGATGGAGAAACAAATCACCAACTTCATATGGAAGGGAAAGAAGCCTCAGACAAGCAAAGCATTACTGAAAAAGAAGAAGAAAGTGGGAGGCCTCATTCTACCTGATTTTAGAACCTATTATACAGCCACAGTAGTCAAAACAGCCTGGTATTGGTACAACAACAGGCACATAAACCAATGAAACAGAACTGAGAACCCAGGTATAAATCCATCCACATATGAGCAGCTGATATTTGACAAAGGGCCAGTGTCAGTTAATTGGGGAAAAGATAGTCTTTTTAACAAATGGTGCTGGCATAACTGGATATCCATTTGCAAAAAAATGAAACAGGACCCATACCTCACACCATGCACAAAAACTAACTCCAAGTGGATCAAAGACCTAAACTAAAGACTAAAACAATAAAGATCATGGAAGAAAAAATAGGGACAACTTTAGGAGCCCTAATACAAGGCATAAACAGAATACAAAACATTACCAAAAATGACGAAGAGAAACCAGATAACTGGGAGCTCCTAAAAATCAAACACCTATGCTCATCTGAAGAGTTCACCAAAAGATTAAAAAGACCACCTACAGATTGGGAAAGAATTTTCAGCTACGACATCTCCGACCAGTGCCTGATCTCTAAAATCTGTATGATTCTGTTAAAACTCAACCACAAAAACACAAACAACCCAATCAAGAAGTGGGCAAAGGATATGAACACACACTTCACTAAAGAAGATATGCAGGCAGCTAACCGATACATGAGAAAATGCTCTCGCTCATTAGCCATTAGAGAAATGCAAATTCAAACTATGATGCGATTCTATCTCACTCCAACAAGGCTGGCATTAATCCAAAAAACACAAAATAATAAATGTTGGAGAGGCTGCAGAGAGATTGGAACTCTTATACACTGCTGGTGGGAATGTAAAATGGTACAACCACTTTGGAAATCTATCTAACGTTTTCTTAAACAGTTAGAAATAGAACTACCATACAACCCAGAAATCCCGCTCCTCGAAATATACCCTAGAGAACTAAGAGCCTTCACACAAACAGATATATGCACACCCATGTTTATTGCAGCTCTGTTTACAATAGCAAAAAGCTGGAAGCAACCACGGTGTCCCATTAACGGATGAATGGTTAAATAAATTGTGGTATATTCACACAATGGAATACTACACATTAATAAAGAACCATGACGAATCTGTGAAACATTTCATAACGTGGGGGAACCTGGAAGGCATTATGCTGAGCGAAATGAGTCAGAGGCAAAAGGACAAATATTGTATAAGACCACTATTATAAGATCTTGAGAAATAGTATAAACTGAGAAGAACACATACTCTTGTGGTTACAAGGTGAGGAGGGAGGGAGGGTGGGAGAGGGTTATTTACTGATTAGTTAGCAGATAAGAACTACTTTAGGTGAAGGGAAGGACAATACTCAATACACGGAAGGTCAGCTCAACTGGACTGGACCCAAAACAAAGAAGTTTCTGAGATAAACTGATTGCTTCAAACATCAGTGGAGCATGGCGGGGGTCTGGGGACTATGGCTTAAGGGGACTTCTAAGACAATTGGCAAAATAATTCTATTATGAAAACATTCAGCATCCCACTTTGAAATGTGGCGTCTGGGGTCTTAAGTGCTAACAAGTGGCCATCTAAGATGCATCAATTGGTCTCAACCCATCAGAATCAAACGAGAATGAAGAACACCAAGGTCACAAGATAACCATGAGCCCAAGAGACAGAAAGGGCCACATGAACCAGAGACTTACATCATCCTGAGACCAGATGAACTAGATGGTGCCCGGCCACAACCGATGACTGCCCTGACAGGGAGCACAACAGAGAACCCCTGAGGGAGCAGGAGATCAGTGGGATGCAGACCCCAAATTCTCATAAAAAGACCAGACTTAATGGTCTGATTAAGACTAGAGGAATCCCAGCTGTCATGGTCCCCAAACCTTCTGTTGGCCCAGAATAGGAACCATTCCCGAAGACAACTTATCAGACATGGAAGGGACTGGACAATGGGTAGGAGAGAGATGGTGATGAAGAGTGAGCTACTTGTATCAGATGGACACTTGAGACTGTGTTGGCATCTCCTGTCTGGAGGGGAGATAGGAGGGTAGAGAGGGTTAGAAACTGGCAAAATTGTCAGAAAGGAGAGACTGGGAGGGCTGACTCATTAGGCGGAGAGCAAGTGGGAGTATGGAGTAAGGTGTATATAAGCTTATATGTGACAGACTGACTTGATTTGTAAACGTTCACGTAAAGCTCAATAAAAATTATTAAAAAAAACATAGCAGCCATTTTGAGGATGGCGCAGGGACAGGCAGTGTCTCATTCTGCTGTACACAGAGTCACTATGAGTCAGAATGGACTAAACAGCACCAAACAACAACAACAAAGATGGTAGTGTGGATACATATCCTGTTATGTAATCTTCAAAGAGTATTACAATCAGACAGCTAGAAAACTTATCTAAGGGAAAATAAGAGGCCAAAGTTCATACCAGCAGGAGCCTGCATTAATATCATAGCAAGAAACAGGTCATGGTTATTGCAGCCAGGAAATTAGCATCTATATCCAACTGAAGAAGAACTCAAGATATGTATACTTGGAAACTAAATCCACATCCCAATAGGAACCCTGGTGGCACAGCGTTTAAGAGTTACAGCTGCTAACCAAAAGGTCAGCAGTTCAAATCCACCAAACGCTCCTTTGAAAACCATGTGGCAGTTCTACTCCTTCCTATAGAGTTGCTGTGCATCAGAAACCACTTGATGGCAATAGTAATGGGCAGCAGTAAATACGGCATATTTATTACAGTCAAGAGGTTAGCATGCATACCCAAAGAAAAACACGATGGGTTAAAACAAGCTCTAAGACTAAATATTTACCTAGAATATAGTAATAATATTGAAGTCAAGGTCATTACAGCCATAAAGTTAGCACTTATAGCCAAAGAAATAAGAGGTCAGAATTAATAAAACCTGGAATTCATCCAAATCCTAACATAAAGTGAGGGGCACAATGTTACAACCTCCATATACAAGGAGAAAGGAGGTTAGGGTTCAAAGAATCATGAGCCCAAAATCATATTTTAATAAGAGATACATTATGCTTCTTAAAGCCAGGAAGCTACATTCACATACTACTTAAGAGAAGATCAGGGTTCATAAAGCCCTGGTCTGACTCAAATTGTGCTAAGAATTGTGTTATGTTTCCTACAAGCAGGTAAGTAGCAACCACGTTCATGGACAAAAACAGATTAGGGTTCATAAAGCTAACAGCCTACATCCATATTTTAGTGAAAATGGCCCATGGTTCTCATGGCCAGGGAGCTAGAATCCATATCCTATGAAACGTAAAGACAGAGTTTAAAGAATGCAAATCCGAGTAAAAATCTGAAACTGGATCTGAGTATTAAACAGGCCGTGGTTGTTAGAGTCAAGAAACTCCTATGTTGGGAGACTGAAGGTCAGGGTTCATTGAGCCAGAAAAATGCATCCATAAAACATAGCCAAGGGAAAAGGGGGCCACAGTAAGTACAGCCAGATAGGTAGTATTCATATTCATGATTAAAGATGGTCAGAGTTCATATGAAAGGAAATTTGCCTTAATAACCTACTTAAAAAAAGATACATGGCTTGTGAGGCCTGGAAATTAGCATCTATACCCAGAGAAACATGAAGGCAGGATTCATAAAGAAGAGCTTTAACGTATGTACTAGTGAGAAAAGGGTCATTTAAACAAAGCTAGAAAGGGAATATCCATAACCTTAAAACAATATCTATGTCTTTACTAAGATATTGACATAATAGTAAAGATTATGTCATGGTTGTTACAAAAAAGAAGTTAGCAACCATATCCAAAGGAAAAAGAATAACAAAAAAGATCAGGTTTCACAGAGCCAGGAGCTTGACCCATATTCTGGTAATGAAATAGTCAAAGGCAGCACGGTTGGAAAGCTAGCATCCTATTCAAGCAGACAAGAGGCCAGGGTTCACAGAGCTTGTTCCATGCACATATTTTTTTAATAAGGAATATGACGTGAGTGTTACAGCCAGAATCTGCTAATAGAGAAGTTCATGATTCACAGAGCCAAGAGACTAAATCAACACCCTATGAAGTAATGGGGCATGGTTGTTACAGAACCATGCCCCATACTGGCATCTATATTAAAGAGAGGGAAGGAAAGGGTTCTTTTATCAAAGTTGATGTCAATATCCTGTTGAGAATTAGGCCTTGGATTTCAGCCAGGAATCCAGCACCAGTATGTAAAAACAAACAGTTGTATGTAAGGGATAAGGAAATCATGCTACATCTTAGTAAGAATTAGGAATGGTGCTTTCAGCCAGGACGTCAACATTTATATTCAATGGAGAGGAAGTCATTGTACGTGGAGCAAGTACTGACCATTGTACATGGAGCAAGTACTGACCAGTACATCTGGCTCATAGCAACCCCAGATATTGCAGAGTAGTAATGTACTCCACAGGTTTTTTTGTTTTCTAAGTTTATGCCCTTTGGGAAGTAGATAGCCAGAACTTTCACTTGAGGGGCCTCTATGTGGACTCAAACTGTCAATCGTTCTGTTAGCAGTCATATGTTTAATGGTTTGGGCCACCCAGAAGATAGTGTCATAATTTAAGGAGTGAGCATGTTAAAATTAACAGATCTAATGGCTGGTGGAGCCACTGTGGAAAAGGGTCTGAGCATTTCCCAAAGCAACGATTGTTCTACCACCACACCAGCAGACAAGTGCAGCTCAGGGCTTTTACTGAGAGCTGGAGCTCTCTTTTTGCACAAGTCCACCTACAAAAGTGTAATAGGAGCCTAATTTGTAAGAGCCAGAAGTTGCATACTAAGCTTACCCTGCTTGAACCACACCAGAGGCCGTTTGTTAGTGCAAAAAGGTGGTGGACGGCAGGAGTTCTACACTGGACACCCCGGGGGGATCCCCAGAGAAGCAGAATGACTGCCCAGAAGGTGGTGCCCAGGAAGGGTAAAACGTCCACCTACGTTACATACCGTAGGGTTCCTTTGCTTCGATTCTCCAAAGGGCAATGCTGGATAAATGCAGAGGAGCTGTGTGGTGGCCAGGCCTCAGCTCAGGAGCACTGGGTGTGCAGATGGAAGTGTGAAGGGTGGACTGCTTGGGGATACCATCATGGCCAGTACCTTGTGGGTATGGATTCCCACACCCCGGTTGTAACACTGTGTTAGAAGGGGTCTCCAGACTTTACCCTGGGACAAAGACAGTGATCAGGTCATGGGATGTGTTCTTGTCATTTCTCAGGAGGGCTGGGGTACTCACAATGGGATTGGGAAGAGAGAGACAAAACGAAAACAAAAACGAAAGCACCGTGGAACTAAGATGAGTATGTTTTCCTGAGTATTCTCGCCTACACTGCCTGGAAATCCTGGGTGTGGATCCACCACCGACTGGGCCACGGCCCTGGAAGTGGCCTGGTTCTTCCAGTGGACAGACTTTCTCCCAGTGCCTGGAGCACAGGTGGTGGCTGAGGCGGAAACAGCCTACAACCATCCAGACCAACAGCATCAGTGTCAGCACCGCTGCCCTCCACCAAGGGGAGCCAAGCCAGGCACAGGGGGAGGGCCATGGGTTCAGAGGTCACACCGTGGGCCTAAGGATTGGCAGAACGCTTTCAGGGCCCCGGACGCTGCCCCCTTTCTCCTCCCCGTCCAGGCCCAGGCCAGTCCAGCGGCATTAAACAGCCCCCGTCTGCCCGCCCGGCCGCCCCACAACCGCCAGCCAGCCAGCCTGCCTGCCTTCTCTCCGTCTCTGGCAGCAGCCCCTCAGCCCTCGGTCCAGAGCTCTTTCGGGACCCGCCCTGAGGGAAGGCAGGAGCTAGGCCACCTTCACCCAGCCACCATGGTCCACGTGAGGGCGTCCGAAGTCCGGCAGCTGCGGCACAACAAGTTCGTGGTCGTCATGGGGGACTCGGTGCAGAGGGCCGTGTACAAGGACCTGGTGCTCCTGCTGCAGAAGGACTGCCTGCTCTCAAGCAGTCAGCTAAAGGCCAAGGGCGAGATGAGCTTCGAGCAGGACAGGCTGCTGCACGGCGGCAGGTGGGGCCGTATGCACAACGGGACCCACTACCGCGAAGTCCGCGAGTTCTGCTCCACACACCACCTTGTGCGCTTCTACTTCCTCACGCGCGCCTACTCCCGGTACGTGGAGAAAGTCCTGCTGGAGCTGCTGAGGGGCGAGCACGGCCCAGACGTGGTCATCATGAACTCCTGCCTCTGTGACCTGTCCAGGTATGGCCAGGATTCCATGTGGAGCTACAGGAGGAACCTGGAGACCCTGTTCTGGTGCCTTCGCTAGGTCCTGCCCGAGTCCTCTCTCGTGGTGTGGGACACTGCCATGCCAGTGGCTGAGACGGTCTCGGGGGGTTTCCTCCCGCCTGAGGGCATGCCCCCGACCTCGTGCCTGCGGGATGATGTGGTGGAGGCCAACTTCTACAGCGCCGCTGAGGCCAGCAGGCTCCGCTTCAACGTGCTGGACTTGAATTTCCACTTCCGGCACTCCGGCAGCACAGGCAGGCAGATGGCGTGCACTGGAACCAACACGCTCATCGAAGGCTCTCGCAGCTGCTGCTGGCCCACCTGGGCGACATCTCGGGCGTGGACCTGCCCTGCGACAACCCGGTGGGCAGGTGGATCTGGGAAGGCCCTGGGAGCCGTCTCAGAGGGCCCGCGGACGACAGACTGCTCCAGCACCACTGAGGTGAATCCAGTGAGGTAGGCCCCGCCTCGACGCCCGCCTAGACCCGCGTGCCCTATCGCTTAGTCGCGGAGACCCCCTATTTCCCTGCCCCAGGTTCCCAGGTGCTTCCGGCGGCACCGCCATGGCTCCAGTTTGCCCTGGAACCAATCCCTGCAGCGCCAGTCATGCTCTGGCGACCCCTCTGCACTGCACACTAGGTATGGCGAGGAAGCAAACCTGACAGCTGGCCGGCTGCCCCGCAACGCCGGAATACATACGGCCTCTGATTAGCACCAGCGCCGCGTGGTTCACCGGGCTTCTCCGCCTTACCCTCCAGGTACCCCCCGCAGAGCCACAGAGGTGCAGGGGGACGGACCGCAGCCACCAGTATGACCAGTGCCAAGACTTCGGTAACCACCCCCCCAGGTAGGTCGTCCTCTCCCCTTTGAACCCTTGCCTGGGGGATGGCCTAGGCATGCAGGTCTGGAACACCTCCAGCCACCCCTCCACCCCTCTCAGCAAGGACAAGCCTTACTCGCTGCGAGTTGGGGAAAGGAACAGATACCAGACGTGCACACTCACGGTTGTCTCCTCCTTGCCTTGATGCACAAACTAACTGCGAATTAAAAAAGTGCGTTCAGAAACACAGTGTCTGTCTCTGCGAAGGCCTTGTGGGGCTGCGCCCTGGCAGTGTGTCCATAATGGATCAGTGTAGCCTGTCACTCCCATTATGTTCTGGGTGCCTTTCGGGGCAAGGAGCAGGGCGCCCAGACGCCTCCTCGGGGGCTTCTGCTGCTTTCAGGGCCAAAGAGGCAATCAGGCGAAATCCATTCCTTCCAATTACCTGTAGTTTCTGTAGAAGAGTTATTTGTTCAGAAAAGCCCCGAGGTTGAGCTGCGCTTCACCACTTAGCAAGATCCAATGCTCAATTCAGCGACCTGAAATTAAGTGCCTCTCAGGCCTCTCAAGGCTGGTGTAAAAACAAGCCTCCCAGACCTTTTTCTATACTATTAAAGTGAATTAATTTATTTGCACACACTTGGGAGACTCTGAGAGCTTTTCCAGAGGTCGGGGGTTTCCTTGGCAGAGGAACCAGCTTCTCTTTCCTCATATGAGGAACAATGCGCCTTAAAGACAAACGGGGATGGAAGGTAGCCAGGGAGGAGATGGGAATCAGAGTGATCTCAAGCATGCTAAGAATGAATGAGCAAATCCAGGGCTGGTTACGGAAAAGGAGAAATGACACATTTTGGGCTTGAAATGATTTAAAGTATTGTTAAAGGAGGTGTCAAAAGTTTGGTGTAAGAACCCCTACAGTACGTCAAACTGACAGACATGTGGGGGAAGCCAAGCATGCGCATATGCTTATATACAGAGCCCTGGTGGGGCCCTGGGTAAGCATTGCGCTGCTAACGAAAAGGTGGGCGGTTCACATCCACCAGCCCCTCCTTGGAAAACCTATGGGGCGCTTCTACTCCGTCCTATAGGGCTGCTATGAGTTCAACCTAACTCAATGGCACCTAACAACGACAGACATAAACATACATACATAGATTTATATATATATATATATATATATACACACACATATACAAAAAAGGAAAAAAAACCCACTGCTGTTGAGTCAATTCTAATTCATAGTGACTTGAGAGGATTTCCAAGGATGTAAATCTTTACAGAAGCAGACTGCTGCACCTTTCTCCCAAGGAGCTGCTGGTGCTTTCAAACTGCCGACCTTTCATTTAGCAGTTGAGTGCTTTAACCACAGTGCCACCAGGGCTTCTTATACATATACACACACATATATATATACACACGTACATAAAATATACATGCATACAAATGTATATCCTGTCGTGTCACGCAGGAACTCCACCTATGTCACCTAAAAAAACAGAAACAGTTGCCAGTTGACACTGACTCTTGGCAAACCCAGGGTAGAACTGCCCCACAGTGTTTTCTTGGCTGTAACCTTCTTGGAAGCAGAGTGCCGGGCCTTTCTTCCACAGCAGTGCTGTGTGGGCTTGAACCACAAACCTTTAGGTTGTGCCAGAAGGAAACTTTGAAACTTTAATCCAAACTTGCATAAAAAAAAATTCATGTAATTCTATTGTTATTGGAAAAAAAAATTGTTTAGAAACAAAGAATTGCATTGATAAAAGCATCTTGAGAATGTAGAGTCTATTCTGATCATTACAGTGAACAAGCAGCCCTCTCGGGTGGCCAGGGAGCCGGGGGCCACGATTGTATTTAAGTCTGTGTGAGAACTGTCTCTTTTTTCCTTTTACAGACATTTACTTTCCTCTTTTCTCAAAAAGTCTCCTAGGTATGCCATTCCTAATGGCAACATTTTTATTTCACCTCTCAGGAACACAGCCTCTAACCGTGAAGCCCATCATAATGAAAAATCTCGCAAAACACGTCTGCAGCAGGTGATATGCTTTTCTTCATTTTGGCTGTAGAATTTTTCTACAGAAAATTGAATTTGCTCACTTAGAATTAAAATGACCCTGCAGATCATGTTTAATTTTTCCAGCATGAATAAACCCAGCCTCTGTCTTTTTCCTCTGTCTCTCTCTCTCCCTATCTATATGCACACACACACACACACACACACACACACACACACACACTCCAGACTTACATATAAGTTTCCTCATTGGTCAGACATTTTCAAAGTCTTTGAATCTTGCTTTCCCTGTGTAGATGGCTCTAGCAGATTCTAAAGCAACCAGGCCTTCCTGCATTGCTAGCGGGAGTGTAAAATGCTACAGCCACTGTGCAGAACAGTTTTGGCTGTGCCTCAAAAAGTTAAACATATGATGACCCCAAGATCCAGCAAACCCAGTCCTAGGCATGCACCCAGAAAAAGCCAAAACAAGAATGCAAACAGAACCCTGTAAACCAATGTTCACTACAGAGCTTTTCATAACAGCCGAAAGACAGAACTGCCTAAGTGTTCATCAACAGATGAATGGATAATCAAAATGTAGTCTCCCCTGCCCTTGCTGGCCCTCTACTTCACCAAACATGATGTCCTTCTCCAACAATTGACCCCTCCTGATGACGTGTCCAGGCAAGCAAATTGGACAATGTTCTGTGTTGATCTATATGGTTTTTCACTGGTTCATTTTTGGAAGTAGATGGCCAGGCCTTTCTTCCTAGTCTGTCTTAGTCTGGAAGCTCTACCAAAATCTATCCACCATGGGTGGCCCTGCTGTTATTTGAAATACTAGTGGCATAGCTTCCAGCATTTCAGTAACACCCAAGCCACTACAGTAGGACAGACTGATAGATGGGTAGTAGACTATTCTGTACACACATCCTTCCTCAGACTATACTACCTATTCACGACCTTCAAGCATTTCCTTTGTTAGTCTCTCTGAGTGGTTTTGTTCTTCCCCTTGGCATGTTCTTGAGAACCTTCTGCTCTCTCGTCTAGACCCGTTACATGCTCCCCCTTCCAGGACACCTTTCTGACCGTCCCCAGGAGATTTAGCAGCATTGTAGATGGCACGCTTGTATTCCAGGTGGCATGCACTGTACATTTGGAAAGCCTAGCTCCCCTGCTAGACTTTTACCCCTTCCTGTTTATTTCTGTACAGTCTTCTAGTGCATCCCAGAATATGGTAGGCTCTGAGTCAAGGTTTGTAGAATGAAGAATTATTAATACAAATTAAATAGCAGACTGATGATAAATCATGCTGTTGAATGTCAGTAGTGAAAAGCTTACATAATTATTATGCTTGGTAACCTTGGTGGCGTAGTGGTTAAGAGCTGCAGCTGCTAACCAAAATGTTGGCAGTTTGAATCCTTAGGGTCGCTATGAGTGGAATTGACTGGACTGCAACAGGTTTGGTTTCTTTTTGGTTAGCAGTGAAGGACCTCTGGAGGCATAACAGTTAAGCACTCGGCTGCTAACAAAAAGGTTGGCAGTTCAAACTCACCATGTGGCTACAAGGGAGAAAGGCCTAGCTATCTGCTCCTGTGAAGACAATTGTTATTCAGTGCCGTCGAAGCACTTCGGACTCATAGCGACCCTATGTGCAACAGAAAGAAACACTGCCAGTCCTGCGCCATCCTCACAAACGTTGTTATGCTTGAGTCCATTGTTGTAGCCACTGTGTTAATCCATCTTGTTGAGGACTTTCCTCTCTTTCACTGACCCTCTACCTTACAAAACACGTCCTTCTCCAGGCACTGGCCCCTCCTGATAATATCTCCAAAGGAAAGATGACAACCTAGGAAACCCAATAGGGCAGTTGTATTCTCTCACATGGGGTTCCTGTGAGTTGGAATCAACTCCAAAACACCCAATAACAACAGCTTAGCAGTGAACCAAAAGTTGAGCACTTTTCTTTGGGGCTAAAGGATCCTGTTGAGAACAAAAGCAGAAAAAGACAATGAAATTTGAATATTGATGGGGCATTAACTGGCTGAGCCTAAGCAGGCAGAAGAGGACTGGCTGAGAGAAGCACAAGGCAACCCCAGGGGGGAGTAAAAATCAACCCTCCAGTCTGTAGAGGTAGAGCTAATTTTCTGTAAGTGATACTGTGAGTTGCAATATCAACGGTAAGCACAAAGAGCTTCCACTAGAGTCTTGGACCTTTGAGGATGGGGGAGATTTATGACGTGCTCTATTTTTTTTTTTTTTTTTCTAAGGTGAAGGCTCTGTGGGTAAATTAGGTCTGGAAATTGTCCTCGGATGTCACCCTGGCTGGTTTTGAGTTGGGTCTTTGACAAAAGTAGTACTTTATCCAGAAGAGTTGCTTACAAGGGCAATAAAAACCATTTGAAATAACTCCAGGTCAGTTCTCTAAATTGGCCTTTCGTAACCTTCCTACCAGCTTAAAGTTCCAGGAGGAAATGTTGACATTTCCAGCATTGAACTAAGAGAATCTCAGCTCCCTCAATAGTTTACCAATTAATTTGTTACTTCAAGGGCTTCATAGGAGTCTCTGAGTGGTGCAAATGTTTACATTCTTGACTAGTGGCCGAAAAGTTGGTGGTTCAAATCAACCCAGAGGTGCCTTGGAAGAAAGACCTGGCAATCTGCCTCTAAAAGTTCACAGCCATTGAAAACCCTTTGGAGGCCAGTTCTTCACCATGATTCGGAATGATCTGAGGGCAACTAACAACAAGAAGGGCTTCATAAACTGTGCAAGCTGGGTATTATCATTATTGTTGTCATAACAAATTACCACCCACTTAATGGCTCCAAGTGGAGTCCCTGAGTGGAGCAAATGGTTAAGCATTCAGCTGGTAACACAAAGGTGGGAAATTCAAGCCTACTCAGAGGTGCCATGAAATAATGGCTTGGTGATCTACTTCTGAAAAACCAGCCACTGAAAACTCTATGGAGCACAGTTCTACTCTGATACACATGGGGAGCCATGAGTCAGAATCCACTGGAAAGCAAAAAGTTTTGATATTTTTTTTGATTCCTAATATCTATGGAGTCCCTGGATGGTTTAAACAGCTAAGGAAGTTGGATGCTAAATCAAAGGCTGGAGATTTGAGTCCACCCAGAGGAACCTAGAAAAAAGGACTGGTAATCTACTTCTGAAAAATCAGCCACTGAAAACCCTACAGAGCCCAGTTCTACTCTGACACACATGGGGTCACCATGAGTCAGGCTCGACTCCAGGGCAACTGGTTTGGTTTTTGTTTTTAGAGGTTACCTTAGTTATCTAGTGCTGCTATGAGAGAAATGCTACAAGAAGATGGTTTTAACAAAGGGAAGTTTATTCTCTCACAGTCTAGTAAGGGATAAGTTCAAATTCAGGACATTAGCTCCAGGGGAAGGTTTTCTCTCTCTGTAGGCTCTGGTGGAAGGTACTTCTCATCAATCTTCTCCTGGTCTTGGAGCTTCTTATCACAGTAACCCCGGGTCCAGAGGATGCACTCTACTACCAGCTTTGCTTTCTTGGTGGTATGACTCTCTGCTCAATTCTCTCTTTTATATCTCAAAGGAGATCGACTCAAGAAACAACCTCATCTTATAGATTGAGTCCAGCCTCACTATAGTAACTGCCTCTAATCCTGCCTCATTAATATCATAGAGGTAAGATTTACAACACATTGGAGAATCACATCAGATGACAAAATGATGGACAATCGCATAATACAGGGAACCATGGTGTAGCCACGTTGACACATATTTTGGGGGAGCATCACAATCAACATCCATGGAAGCAGCAGTCCAGAAATCAAACGATCAAATGATGCACTGCATTGGGCAAATCTGCTGCAAAAGATCTCTTTAAAGTGCTAAAAAGCAAAGACATCAATCTGAGGGCTAAGGTGTACCTGACCCAAGCCATGGTATTTCAATATATTATCTTACATAACCATCATAAGTACATACTCCATTGTTTGCATTTTGTTGGTAATGTTTTCACATTCTTTTTTGGAATCCCTTTTTTTTGTGTCTGGTCTTCAGCAATGCTTTCTAAGGCATCTAGAATCTTAGCGTAGGATTTCAGACTTGCACTTGTTGCTACAATATGTGCATTCCAACAAGTATTAGAAAGACGTTTTAATACTCAGCCATTGTCTAAATATGTTTTAAAAACTGTCCATTGGTAAGTAGAGGAGGCAAAAAATATGTAGAGTAACTGAACAGTAGAAAAAACTCAACTATATCTGGACAACAATCTACTGAGCTATGTCCTACAAGATTAAGTGAATGAATAGAATGTGGCTAGAAAATGGCATATTCATTACGTTCTAAAACTTTCTGTTGCATGTCTTTATAATACCCTGACATACTGGCAGAATTGTCATCGGACTGGCCTCTGCACTTAGAAAAACTGATTTTGTAAACTTTGCATACATAGTGAAGTACTTGATTTGCCACTCCTTCACTGGTATGAATTTTTAAGCTAGTAATTGTAACAAATCACTCAATAGGTTTTTCCATCTCTTGTAGATATGTATCTTAAAACAATACTTAGCTGCTCTATATGAGAAAGATCATGAGTGGAATCTACTGATAAACTGAAGGATTGAGCTATACTTATTTTGCTGAAAATAGTTGATCAAACTTTATCACTTTTTACATTTATTAATTTCTCACACATTTTTGTAGACATACGATGGGTTGCTTTCCTGTGTTATTATATTTTGAGATCTGACCTACTAAAAGTGCATCAAACTGAACAACAAGTTCAAGTAAACCCCCAAAATTTCCATTTTGTGGTAACCCAAACACTTCATTTCTTCTTCAAAACGGTAGTCCGAATTCAGCGATTGTTAGAATGACAACAATAATGCATTGCAAAATGAGTTTCCAGTATTGACAATCTTCGTTAATTTATGTTTCTAGTCCATGAGTTAAGCCAAAGCCATGTCTTCAGTTTAAATACGACAACATACAACTTCTGTGCATTGAACTGTTTTCATGTTTATCGATCATATTTGAGTTGTGCCAGTTGCTAAATCCACTCTTAGCAAATCAGGAATTAAATGATTTAGGACTGAATAGTTTGCAAACAAAACAATATGCAGAACCCACTGATGGAGAAGACGGTAGCCACTCCCTCTCATAATTTCTACTACTAGCTTTGCACCCTAGAAATATCTTCTGGCTACAGATATTTGTTTACCACCCAGAAAATTTTGGCATGAATTTTCAAATGGACCACTGTGATGCTGACAATCACTTGGCCTTCTTTCATTCTGATAATTTACATCATTACAAGAAAAGTTATTCCCCAAAGTAGGATCTGTGTTTCTGTTATTTTCGTGGTCTGCAGATGCAACAATTTCAGATGCTAAGATCGTTTCACTTTCTACACCATTATTAATTTTTTACTACCTCAAGGAATGCATGCAGAATTTGGAACAAATTCTGTTACAGTTGTATTGCTATTTGTAATTTCAGAACCATTGGTGCAAGTACAATGATCTGCACCCACTAAACTCAAGTGTTCAAGGAAAGAACTCTCTTCTCCTTCATTATGTTTTAAAAAGGGAGTTAATTCTGGAATTGTCTTTAGGGATTCACAAATTATTTTCTTTTCATCTTCTCAGGTTTTCATTTTTTGCACTCTAGTTAGATGTTGCCATTTCATTTTACATGGTATATCCATATTATGGCATTAAAAAAAAATTTCTGTTCTGCCACTATTGTTGTTAGGTGCTTTCGAGTAGGTTCTGACTCACAGGAACCCTAAGTACAACAGAACGAAACACTGCCCAGTCCTGTGCCGTCCTCACAATAATTGTATACTTGAGCCCATTGTTACAGCCACTGTGTCAGTCCACGCTGTTGAGGGCCTTCCACTTTTTTGCTGACCCTCTACTTTACCAAGCAAGATATGCTTCTCCAGGGACTGATCCCTCCTGATAACATGTCCATAGCCAATACATTTAAATAATGGAAAATAAGGAAAATTTATGAAACCAGTAAAATTTATAAAATAAAATTTACATTCGAATTTGAAAGTTAACACAAAATTTTATGTTTGAAAATGAGTAAGTAAAAAAAGAAATTTTATTTGGACCATGTAATTTCTTCTTCAGTTGTGAGGTAATTAAAAGGAATAGTGTTTACAATGTAGTGAGAAATAATTTTATTAGTTTATCCTATGATGTTTGTCGCCAGGCCCTTCATAGAACACCACGGGTTTCATTTTGAAATACTTAAAAATTTGTGCACTCTCTTTCTGGTCTTTGATGCCATGTCTTCAAAGTTAATTGGACTATTGCCAATATCCGTCAGCAGTGAGAGCAATCTCAAAGACCTTGACACAAATTCAAGGGTATACTCAATCTTACGACACGTTTTGGCTCGCTTTGCACAGGACCAGACGAGCCACGTCGTGAGTCACGGTGAATGTGAGGCTATTTATACCTGACTGATCTGAAATGAAAAGGAAAATATAATTACTATCGTATGCAAGATTTATAAAATGTGTATTTTTTTCTTTGCAAAATTCTTCAACACCCATAATGGATATAGCAATAGCAGCATCTCTCAACTGGAAAGTTTGTTTTGCAAAGTCATAACGATATCAGTTTCTTAAAATAAAGACAGAATATGGGTTTTTGTGTGAGAAACTGATTTGATTTGTAAACTTTCACTCAAAGCACATAAAAATTATTAAAAAAAAAAAAGGTAGAAATAGAACTACCATACGATCCAGCAATCCCACTCCTTGGAATATATCCTAGAGAAATAAGGGCCTTTAAATGAACAGATATATGCAAACCCGTGATTATTGCAGCACTGTTCACAATAGCAAAAACATGGAAGCAACTGAGTTGCGCATCAACAGGTGAATGGATAAATAAATTATGGAACATTCACACAATGGAATACTATGCATTGATAAAGAACAGCAAGGAATCTGTGAAACATTTCATCACATGGAGGAAACTGGAAGGCATTATGCTGAGTGAAATTAGTCAGTTGCAAAAGGACAAATATTGTATAAGACCACTATTATAATAACTTGAGAAACTGTTTGAGCCGAGAAGAAAACATTCTTTTGTTGTTACGAGAAGGGGGAGGGAAAGAGGGTGGGAGAGGGGCATTCACTAACTAGATAGTAGATAGGAACTACTTTAGGTGAAGGGAAAGACAGCACACAATACAGGCGAGGGCAGCACAACTGGACGAAACCAAAAGCAAAGAAGCCTGAATAAACTGAATGCGTCGAAGGCCAGTGTAGCAGGGGCAGGAGTCTGGGGACCATGGTTTCAGGGGACATCTAAGTCAATTGGCATAATAAAACCTATTAAGAAAACATTCTGCATCCCACTTTGAAGGGTGGCATCTGGGGTCTTAAACGCTAGTGAGCAGCCATCTAAGATGCATCAATTGGTCTCAACCCACCTGGATCAAAGGGGAATGAAGAACACCAAGGACACAAAGTAATTACAAGCCCAAGAGACAGAAAGGGTCACGTGAACCAGAGACTACATCATCCTGAGACCAGAACTAGATAGTGCCTGGCTACAACCGATGACTGCACTGACAGGGAACACAACAGGGAACCCCTGAGGGAGCAGGAAAGCAGTGGGATGCAGACCCCAAATTCTTATAAGACCAGACTTAATGATATGGTTGAGACTAGAAGATCCCCGGTGGTCATGGCCCCCAGGCCTTCTGTTGGCCCAGGACAGGCACCATTCCTGAAGCCAACTCTTCAGACATGGATTGTACTGGACAACGGGTTGGAGAGGGATGCTGGTGATGAGTGAGCTTCTTGGATCAGGTGGATACTTGAGACTATGTTAGCATCTCCTACCTGGAAGGGAGATGAGAGGGTGGAGGGGGTTAGAAGCTAGTGAAATGGACATGCAACGAGACAGTGGAGGGAGAGAGTGGGCTATCTCATTAGGGAGAGTAATATGAAGTGTGTAGCAAGGTGTATATGGGTTTTTGTGTGAGAGACTGACTTGATTTGTAAACTTTCCCTTAAAGCACAATAGAAATTATAAAAAAAGGAAAGTCCAGGGGAGCATCTACCACGGCCTCCACCAGATTGAGTCCAGTAAAGCTAGATGGACCCGGCAACCACCACTGACTGCTCTGACGGGGATCACAGTACAGGGGTCCAGGCAGAAATGAAGAAAAATGTAGAACAAAATTCTAATTTGAAAAAAAATCACCAGACTTGCTGGCCTGACAGACTGGAGAAACCCTGAGAGTATGGCTCTCAGACACCCTTTTGGCTCAATAATGAAGTCACTCCTAAGGCTCACCCTTCAGCCAAACATTACACAGAGCCATAAAACAAAATGAGACTGAAGAGGAGCACCAGCCCTGGGGCAGGAAATGGAAGTCAGGAGGGGACAGGAAAGCTGGTAATAGGGAACCCAAGGTTGAGAAGGGAGAATGTTGACAAGTCATGGGCGTGTTAACCAATGTCATAAAAGAATATGTGCGCTAAATGTTTAAGGAGAAGCTAGTTTGTTCTGTAAGGCTTCATCTGAAGTTTGATAAAAAGAAAATCGCAGCCTTGGAAACACTATGGGGCAGTTCTACCCTGTCCTACACGGTAGCTATGAGTCAGAAAGGACTAGATGGCTGTGGGTTTGGTTTTTTTGTTTGTTTGTTTCTGGCATCTTTCTGGGAAAAAATGTGGGCAGGTAGTGGGGGCAGCCAATGGGAGAGTGAAGCAAGAAAAACAAGGAAGCAAACGCTTCCCATTACAAAAAAGAAAAAGGTTTTGGCCCTTCAATAATCCCGTTGTTCCATTATAACACTAGGTAACAGTTCAGATTTTAATTATGTGCTTGCTTTCCCAAAGGGGACGTAGTTGTTATCTATAATTACACAAGGTTTATCTTTTATCAGAGGAGGCTGAGTGGTACAAATGATTTGCCATCAGCTGCTAACTTAAAGGAAACTTGGTGGCTCAGTGGGTAAGTGCTACAGCTTCTAACCAAAAGGTTGGTAATTCGAATCCACCAGGCACTCCTTGGAAACTCTATGGGGCAGTTCTACTCTGTCCTATAGGGTTACGATGAGTCAGAATCGACTCAATGGCAACAGGTTTGATTTTTTATTTTTTGGCTAACTTAAAGAGTGGCTATTTGAACTCACCCACAGGTTCTGTGGAAGAAAGGCCTGTGATCTACTTTGGTAAATATTACAGCCAAGAGAAGGCTGTGGAGTAGTTCTACTCTGTAATATATAGGGTCTCCATGAGTCGGGGGATGACTCGACGGCAGCCCACAATGACATCTACATATCTTTTATCTTCGTTCCTTGAATGCTCCTGTTGTTGCTAGCTGCCGTCGAGTTGGCCCCCAACTCACAGGGATCCCAAACACGGCAAAACAAAGCGCTGGCTGGTCCTGTACCAGCCCCATGATGGGTTGCAAATGGAGCTATTGTGATCCACAGGGTTTTCACTGGCTGATTTTTGCATGCAGATTGCCAGGCCTTTCTTCCTAGTCCATCTGGTCTGGAAGCTCCTCAGAAAACTATTCAGCATGACAGCAACACTCAAGCCTCCACTGACAGTCAGGTGGTGTCAGCCTTCCTTGGACACGCAAAGCAAAAGTCAGAACTTGATTTTTGTTAAGTTCTTGTTTTCGATGACAAGGGCAATCAGTGGGGGTCTTTCACAAATAAAAGGATGTGACTGTGATACGGCTCCGAATATCATGCGGCTAGAAACCCTGGTGGCATGGTGGTTAAGTGCTACGGCTGCTAACCATAGGGTCCACAGTTCTAGCCTCCTGGATTATGACAGCATAAATTTCTCTTCATTAGAGACATTCACTTGTGGTATTTCTGTTGTAGCAGCACCAGATAACTGAGATAGCTGCTAACCAGAAGATTGGTGGTTCAAGTCTACCCAAAGGCACCTAGGAAGAAAGTCTAGTCAATCTACGTCTGAAAGATCAGCTATTGAAAACCATATGGAATGTGGTTCTACTCTGAAACACATGGGGTCACAATGAGTTGGAAATGACTTCGCAGCAACTAGCCCACACACACATACACACACATACACACACATACACACACACACCTGTGGGCATCAATTCCAACTTGTAGACCCTATAGGACAGAGTAGAACTGTGTCATAGGGTTTCCAAGTAGCTGCTGATGGATTTGAAGGACCGACCTTTTGGTTAGCAGCCGAGTTCTTAACCACTGGGCCAGTACTTCACAAATTTAGTCTTCTCTGTGTATGCTATGCCTCCCGTTCAGACATAACATAGTATTCAGACTGAGCACTCTCTGTCCCAGCTTCTAGTCTTGGCTTACTTGTTCTTCTTCTGACGGCATTTCATTCATTGTTCACTGACTTCATGAAACAATGTTTTTCACTGGCCAAATCTTATCATAGCTCTAATGGGCCAGGATACAGGCTTCTCCTGATTCACACAGCTGCAGGGCCTGGCAAACCCAAGGTCGAAAGGCCAGAGAGCAGGGCTCTGGATCACAGGCTGCAGAGGGTGATGAATGCCAAGATCAGCTGGCAAGACAGCAGGTAAGTTGCTAGCTCAAGTCACAAGAGCCAGAGATCAGACCAACAGGAGGCAGCTGAGGGATTCAGAGTGAGCGAAAACTTTGAGCCTTGCCAGGAAGTCTACCTAGACTGGATGCAGGCCACATTCCCAAGGAAACTCCCTTTGCACTAATCAGCTGCTCACCGCAGATCCCACCATGGAGGTGATCATGTTATATCGAATCTCATCATGGAGGTGATCACATCATCGTACGACTGCCCAACTACGTCATAACTGCCAAACCACTGAAAGTCATGGCCCAGCTAAGGTGACACACAACTTTAACCATCACACTAATAGAGTTGGTAATTACCATCTCTAAAACACTTTTCTGTACTACTTACCCTCATACAGCATCCTTGAATACGCGAACCACCGATAGTTCAATTAAAAATTGATCTACTAAATGACAGAAATTCTTAGATTATCTTTGATATCAAAGCTCATCATGGAGGTGATGACATCATCACTGTTGTTGTTCTGTTATTAGGTGTGGTCGAGTCAGTTCCAACTCACAGCAGCCCTATGCACAACAGAACCAAACACACTGCCTGGTCCTGCACCATCATTACAATTGTTATTATACTTGAGCCCATTGTTGCAGCCACTGTGTCAATCTACCTCATTGAGGGTCTTCCTCTTTTTTACTGACCCTGTACTTTGCCAAGCGTGATGTCCTTCTTCAGGGATTGATCCCTCCTGATAACAAGTCCAAAGTATGTAAGACGCAGTCTCGCCATCCTTGCTTCTAAGGCGCATTCTGGTTGTACTTCTTACAAGACAGATTTGTTTGTTCTATTGGCAGTCCATGGTATATCCAATATTCTTCTCCAACACCACAGTTCATAGGCTTCAATTCTTCTTTGGTCTTCCTTATTGATTGTCCGGCTTTCACATGCATATGAAATGATCGAAAATACCATGGCTTAGGTCAAACCCACCTTAGTCTTCAAGGTGACATCTTTGATTTTCAACACTTTAAAGAGGTCTTTTGCTGCAGATTTCCCCAATGCAATGTGTCTTTTGATTTCCTGAGTGTTGTTTCCATGGGTGCTGATTGTGGATCCAAGTAAAATGAAATCCTTGACAACTTCAATCTTTTCTCCGTTTATCATGATGTTGCTTCCTGGTCCACTTGTGAGGATTTTTGTTTTCTTTATGTTGAGGTGCAATGCATACTGAAGGCTGTGGTCTTTGATCTTCATTAGTAAGTGCTTCAAGTCCTCTTCACTTTTAGCAAGGAAGGTTGTATCATCTGCATATCACAGGTTATAAATGAGTCTTCCTCCAAACCTGATGCCCCGATCTTCTTCATATAGTCCAGCTTCTCGTATTATTTTCTCAGCATACAGATTAAATAGGTATGGTGAAAGAATGCAACCCTGGCACACACCTTTCCTGACTTTAAAATACTCAGTATCCCCTTGTTCTGTCCGAACAACTGCCTCTTCATCTATGTACAGGTTCCTCATGAGCACAATTAAGTGTTCTGGAATTTCAATTCTTCGCAATGTTATCCATAATTTGTTCTGATTCTCACAGTCGGATGCCTTTGAATAGTCAATGAAACACAGGGAAACATCCTTCTGGTATTCTCTTCTTTCACCCACGACCCGTCTGACAACAGCAGTGATATCCCTGGTTCCACATCCTCTTCTGAATCTGGCCTGAAATTTGGGTAGTAACCTGTCGATATACTGCTGCAGCCACTTTTGAATGATCTTCAGCAAAATTTGTTTGCATGTGATATTAATGATATTGTTCCATAATTTCCACATTTGGTTGGATCATTTTTCTTGGGAATAGGCATAAATATGGATCTCTTCCAGTCAGTTGGCCAGGAAGCTGTCTTCCATATTTCTTGGCATAGACAAGTGAGCACTTCCAGTGCTGCATCTGTTTGTTGAAACGTTTCAATTGATATTCCATCAATTCCTAGTGCCTTCTTTTTTGCCAATGCCTTCAGAGCACTTGGACTTCTTCCTTCAGTACCATTGGTTCCTGATCATATGCTACCTTTTGAAATCATTGAACATCGACTAATTCTTTTTGGTATAATGACTCTATGTATTTCATCCATGTTCTTTTGATGCTTCCTGCGTCATTTAACATTTTCCCCATAGAATCCTTCACTATTGCAACTCGAGGTTTGAATTTTTTCTTCAGTTCTTTCAGCTTGAGAAACGCCGAGTGTGTTCTTCCCTTTTGGTTTTCCATCTCCAGCTCTTCGCACGTCATTACAATATTTTACTTTGTCTTTTCAAGAGACCCTTTGAAATCGTCTGTTCAGTTCTTTTACTTAATCAATTCTTCCTTTTGCTTTAGCCGATGTTGGAGAGCAAGTTTCATAGTCTCCTCTGACATCCGTCTTGGTCTTTTCTTTCTTTCCTGTCTTTTCAATGACCTCTTGCTTTCTTCATGTCTGATGTCCTTGATGTCATTCCAAACTCATCTGGTCTTCAGTCACTAGTGTTCAGTGAGTCAAATCTATTCTTCAGATAAACTCTAAATTCAGGTGGGATGTGTTCAAGGTCATATTTTGACTCTCGTGTACTTGCTCTGATTTTCTTCAGTTTCAGCTTGAACTTGCACATGAGCAATTGATGGTCTGTTCCATAGTTGGCCCCTGGCCTTGTTCTGACTGACGATATTGAGCTTTTTCATCGCCTCTTTCCACAGATGTAGTCAATTTTATTTGTGTGCATTCCATCTGGCAAGGCCCATGTGTATAAAGAAGGTATTTGCAATCAAGACGTAATTGGTCTTGCAAATTCTAACCCCTATGCTTATAAATGAAATCCCATCTAAGGATAGGGTTTTCTTTGTTATGTGAATAAGGTCATATCAGTGTAGGGTGTGTCTTAAACGAATCACTTCTGAGACATAAAAAGAGCAGATGTGGTACACAAACAAGCACAGATGAGGAAAGACAGATGTCATGTGGAGATCCCCAAGGAACCAGGTATAGAAGCTGAAAGAGACAAGGACCTTCCCCAGCACCAGCAGAGAGACAGCCTTCTCCTAGAGGCAGTGCCCTGAATTCAGGCTTCTAGCCTCCCCAACTGTGAGAACACAAATTTCTGTTTGTTAAAGCCTCCCACTTGTGGTATTTTTGTTACAACAGCACACGGAGACTAAGACAAGGGTGAACAGGGAAATAATCCAGCTGCTACAACAATGCGGGGCGAAGCTGTCGTAGACATAAGGGCAGGGAGCATCTGTGGAAGCTTGCAAAGGACGTGCACGCTGGACACAGGCAAGGGAGAAACATCCACACAAGCTCAGGGTGAATGTCAGTTATATGAAGGAAAAAGGGGAGAAGGAGAGCTGTCTCAGGGAGAAGGTGAGAATGTTTGTGTGCTGGGGAACCTCACATGCAAACCCTGAGAAGCAGGATCTTAGGGTGCAAGGGGAAGCCCTGGTGGCACAGTGGTTAAGCTGCCAACCAAAAGGTCAGTGGTTCAAATCCACCAGCCACTCCTTGGAAACCCCATGGGGAAGTTCTACTCTGTCCTACAGGGTCACTATGAGTCAGAATCGACTCAGAATGGGTTTTTTTTATGGCTGAAAACATGATGTTGAGGGAAGTGAGATGAGCCCCAAGGAGGACAAGCTCGTTACAGCCAGACAAGGGGTAGTGGATGGGGAACACCAACAGATGTGTCTAAGGGTGTAAACTTTGACTCCTGGAAAAGCAGCTAGAAATACAGCTGTCCAGAAGTAGTCACTGCATGCTTCTCTGGGCGAGAGGTGGGGGTGTCTCAGAGTCCCTGAGTTCCTACTGAGATTGTGATGTCGCTAACTGAGCTGAGTAAGCTGTCTTGATGCTCTCCGTGTATCTAGCTGAACATTAGGTGAAAGCTTCATTAGGTGGCGATAATATGATTTTGTTGTTTTTGTTGTTAGTTGCTGCTGAGCTGCCTCCGACTCATGGTGACCCCACATATGACAGAATGAAATGCTGCCCATTCCTGTGCCACCTTCATCATCACTGGTATGTTGGAGTCCAACGTGAAGGCTACTGTGTTACCCCATCTCATGGAGGGGCTCCCTCTTTTTGGCTGACCCTGTACTTTACGAACCAGGATGTTCTTTTCCAGTGACTGGACTTTCCTGATGACGTGTCCAAAGTAAGTGAGCCAAAGTCTCTCCATTTCACTTCCAAGGAGCAGGCTGGTTGGATTTCTTTCTAAGACTGATTTGTTCGTTCATATGGCAGTCCACGGTATGTTCAATATTCTTCATCAACATGACACACAAATGCACCGATTCTTCTTCTGACTTTTTTTTTCATTGCCCAGTGTTCGCACACATATGAGGCCATTGAAAAGACCATGGCTTGGGTCAGGCACACCTTAGTCATCAAAGTGACATCTTTGCTTTTTTAAAACTTTAAGACTAGGCAAAACAAATCAGCAGCCCTTACCAGACCCAAGCTTTAGGCCACACTGAACCTCATTTCTGCAATAAGGAGGCCAGGAGACAAACCAAGAAACCTGTTGCTGTCAAGATGATTCCCATAACAACCCTGTAGGACAGAGTAGAACTGCCGCATAGAGGTTCCAAGACTGTAATAGTTACAGAAGTGGACTGCCACATCTTTCTCCTGCTCAGTGGCTGGTGGTTTCAAACAGCCGAACTTTTAGTTAGCAGCCAAGCATTTAACCACTGTGCCACCAGAGCTCCCTCCAAGTGAAGGGCAGCAAGTTATAATTGTTAACAATGAGAAGGCAGTTACCATGTGCCAGGACTGGTTTGTGTTAGTCAGGCTAGGACAGAGATGGTGCAGTAACAAACAAGCCATCACAACTCAGAGGGGTAGCATGTTGTTATGGATAGAATATGTGTCAACTTGTCTAGGCCGTGATTCCCCAGTATTGTGTGGTTGTCTACCATTTTCTCATCTAATGTGATTTTCCTATGTGTTGTAAATACAACCTCCATGATGTTAATGAGGTGGGGTAGGTGGCAATTATGTTAATGAGGCGGGACTCAATTGCAAGGTTGGATTGTGTCTTGAGACAATCTCTTTTGAGATATAAAAGAGAGAAGTTAGCAGAGAGACATGTAGACCGCATACCACCAAGAAACAAGAGCATGGAGAATAGCACGTCCTTTGGGCCCAGCGTCCCAGTGCTGAGAAGCTCCTAGAGTTGAGGAAGATTGATGACAAAGACCTTTCCCCAGAGCTAACAGAGAGAGAAAGCCTTCCCTTGAAGCTGGTGCCCTGAATTTGGACTTGTAGCCTCTTAGACTGTTAGAAAATAAACTTCTGTTCATTGAAGCCACCTGCTTTTTACAGCGGCACTAAGTGACTAAGACACATGGTAAGTCTGTTCACTTGAACCATCCTCATACTGCAGCCTACAACACGGCGGAGCTCCATTTACTAGTAAATCTTTCCATCTAAGTTGCGATAGCCACCCAAGATAAATTGCATTTCAAGATCTGCATCTTTGGCTTGCATTTAACGCACAATACATGTTGTTATCACTGGGTACCATGGAGTCAATTCCGACTCATAGTGGCCCCGTGTGACAAAATAAGAATCACCCCACAGTGTTTTCCAGGCTATAATCTTCTACAGAAACAGATCGACAAGTCTTTTCTCCAGCAGAGCTGCTGGGGAAGGTCACACTGCTAACCTTTCAGTTAGCAGTCGAGTGCTTCACCGTTGCACCACCAGGTTCCTTCAGAGTGCATAGTACGTCGTTAAAATAAAACATTTTACTCCGAGGGCATTGTCTGAACCTGCGCTGCTGAAGTGAGTCCTAGATAACTACATAATGGACAAACCCAAACATTCAAAAGGCAAGACACTCCCTGATCACACAGTTTTGCCGCCATACGTTTACTTCAGCTATTAGTGCAATTCCTTTGTCTTGGAAATTAATTTATTTGCATTTATTTTTAAATGAGTGTTTCATCCTTCTCTGCAGCTAAGAGTATCTAGATGTTCCAAGTAGCAGGCCAGCCCTGGTGTAACAGCTTTATTTATTCAGGGAGGCTGGTCAACCTGTCCAGTTGTACACGCAAAATACAGGGTATCAGCCTGGAGGAGGCTCAAGAACTAATTTAACCTCAAACTTAATTCTTTTAATAATGTATCAGTCACAGACCCTTAAAGCACCCTCATCAAATGAAAATATACAGCTTTGGCTCAGATTTAATTAATTTACACAGCATTCATTTTACCTTAATGGACACCTATGGAGGCAGAGTGAGTACTGATGAATATACATAAATTGCACTCCAATTTTCTCTATGACTAAAAAATAAAGCCATAGGAATGAAAAAAGAAATCACACACTCATTAAATATATGTGGTGTTTTCTTCCTACAATGCAGCAGGGCTTGGGAAGGGGACTGTGGGAAGCAAGAAAAAGGGAGAAGAAAAGAATGTAATATTGCTAAACACCTACGTTTTGGAAATTGGAGTTTGGAAAGAAAGGTGTTGTCTACACAGCTCTGTCTGTTTTTGAATACTTTGTTATGGATTGGATTATGTCCCCCCCCCAAAAATATGAAAGCTTGGCTCCTGGACATGTGGATATGATTCTGTTTGGAAATAGCTTATTCCTTTCTTACGTTAATGAGGTCATACAAGAAGATTGGCCAACTAGCTTGCTAAATTTAGACACATCATCAAGAGAGATCAATGGCTGAAGGACAGCATTGTGTTTGGTGAAGTAGAGGGCCAGCAAGGGTAAGGGAGACCCTTGGTGAGATGGATTGTCACAACAGAACAAGGATGGACTTGCAAATGCCAGTGATCATGAGGATGACTCAGGACCAGGCAGCATGTTTTTCTGCTGTACATAAGATCTCACTGAGTTGGAGTCAACTCAAGGGCAGCTATCTTTATCTCCTACCTACCTAAATATCCATCCATCCGTCCATCTGTCCATCCGCCCATCCGTCCATCTGTCCATCCACTATCCACCTATCATCCATCCATCATCCATCCATCTATCCTTTCATCTGCCTGTCCATCCATCTATCCATCCATATATCTGTCTAAAATCTGTCTGATCTGTAGTGTTTCCAATGGTTGTGACCTTTCAGAAGCAGATCACCAGGCTTGTCATCTGATGCACCTTGGGTGAGTTTAAATCGCCAGCCTTCCAGCTAGTAGTGGGGTTTAACGATTTGTGCCACCAAGGGACTCCTAATAAGAATACTGGACACGTTCAATCTTAAATATTCGTCTTAAAAGAAATCCTGTAAAACCTTGACCTTTAGCTCCCAGGGGTTAATTTCAAGTGTTTCAAAAATTTATACAAGAAATATCCCCAAGAATAAACAACGAGGCTGTGATTTTGCTAAGTTCTGTATATGCATCCAGGAATAAAGGACCATGGTCCCCCACCACTTCAGTTTGAATGACGTCTTCCTCACAAATTCTAATAACCCTTATTTCTAACAGAATTAGCTTTGTAAACCAATTTGTCACCCTGGGCACAAAATATCACCCCTCATTTATAAAAGGATTCTTCCTTGAGGGGACAGTGGTGGTTCGGTGGTAGAATTCCCACCTTCCATGCAGGAGACCTGGGTTTGATTCCCAGACAGTGAACCTCCGGGTAGCCATCACAGGATTTCAAATACCAGTAGGGTCACTCGTGATGGACAGGTTTCAGTGAAGCTTTCAGACTAAGACAGAGTAGGAAGAAAGGCCTGGTGATCTACTGAAAATCAGCCAATGAAAATCCCGTGGATCACAATGATCTGATCCCATTGTACATACAGTGGCCGTGAGTCAAGGGCCAACTCAAAGGCAGATAATAACAACAATATTTGAGGAGTCCCAGCTACTTTTATGGAGCTTTGGTGGCATACTTGTTAAGAGCTACGGCTGCTAACCAAAAGGTTGGCAGTTCAAATCCACCAGCTGCTCCTTGGAAACCCTATGGGGCAGTTCTACTTTGTTCTACAGGCTCGCTATGAGTCGGAATCCACTCAACGGCACCTCACAACAAAAAGAAGCTGCTTTTAAAAGATCCTTGTCTCATCTTGAGTCCTTTTCAGATTCATTTCCAACTTTCCGTCCTTTCTCATGTTAGATCTGCTAGAAAATGTGCCTACCTCAGCATTTTCAGATCACTTCTGCACAGTTGTTTTTACTAAGCAGTGTTCTTTGTATGTATTTTTTATACGTTTTTCATAAATATTTAGGCTCTATGTTAGCTCTAAGCATTCTTCACATATCAACACCAAATTTGAAGCCGTCAGATATTCAGTAAATGTTGATGGACATTATATACTTTGGGTGCAGTCCTGATGTTCAGTTTGGGAGAAAGTAAACATCACCTTCCAAATGCATTCTTTTTCTCCAATTTAAGGTCTTAGCAACTGACATGATTAGTGTAGAATAAGTAATTAAGATTGATTGAGTTAGTTAATAGTCATGAAAGCACCAATGTTTTCTGTTAGAAAATTAAGCAATTTAGTTTGCTTTTGATCATCACTGATGACTATAGAAGTGCATATCTCCAAGGGGAAGGGTTCTAAATATTCATCAATGTGCTGAATCATTTAAGCTGAAATTTGGTTTACTGATAAGTGATGCTTAAATAATACAGAAATAAACATGTAGCATTATTAGGAAAATTGAAAGAATGTTTCTGTTGGAGTTATTACATCAAAAGAAAATGTTTTAACTAAAGAAAATGACTAGTCACTGTCTAAATTCCTGAGGCATGTCTAAAAATCCTGCAACAATGAAAACACTGAGTGGTTATTAGGTTTGAGCTGCAGTGGAGTCTGGCATAGAGTCAGGGAAAGAAAACAATACAATTTAAACACTATCGCAAAGCCCTTGCTTGGAATCTATCCTAAGGAAATCATCAGATTTAGAGAAAGATTTATATATGAGCATCTTCATTATAGTTTTATTTATAATAGTGATACTCTGAAACAAGTCCAAGTACCCAACAGCATAAAACAAGTTGAATAAGTTCTAGAGTCATATCCAGCCACCGAAATTCATGCCTATGGTTCACCACTTTGCCACATACAAGAGGGAGGCCTTGGCCCTAGGCTGGCTCTGCTAGAGCTCCACGACCTCAGGTATTTTCCCCGACCTTTGACCCATGCCCTCGTGAGTGTGTGATCTCTACTTATAGTTCTCCTCTGACCACTGTGAATCCGCCACCTGAGGATACGTGAGCGTGGAAATCAACATCTATCACTGGTTGCAGTGTCACAGGTCACTAGGTGTCTAGGCTCAGGCTGACCTTGGCTGTCTTCTGCCCAGGCCAGGAGCCTAATCCTTCAAAGGCAATGAGGACACTTGGTCACTGGCCGACATCCTTTCTTTCATCCAAACAGTGGTCTCGATGAGGGTAAAGAGGCCAGGTAGGTCAGGTGAAGGCTGGGTGCGGGGCGTAAGGTTTTTTTCCTAATCAGCATGGAGACAGCCACCGGAAGGCTGGGCGGAACTTCTGACGGGGACGGGTTACAAACACTGAGCCAATAGGAGAGGTCCAGCCTAACCCGCCGGTTCCGCAGAGCCCTCCACTTTACCCATGGATACACAACGGCCCCTTCTGTCTTTGGCCACAAAATGGAGGGCACCCAGGGAATATCTTCACAGTAGGTAACCGTTGATGTGGACAGGTTCGACACACTGGGATAGCAGGGAAGTATCTCTGTTCCACTTATGCTAGAATATCAGTATTCAATGCACCCTTCCTCAGCATCTATGGCCCCTCTCTGTATGTGGTCATTCAGAGAAATCTATTCATTCTACCTCTGAGACACATCACAAGTACGAGGGGCCTGAGAGAGAGCCTAGAGATGAAACGGAGGAGGCTTCTGGCTGTACCACTTTCCCATGGACAGACAATAGCAGGTAGTCTCTCTGGAATGTCTTAGCTCTTGTTGATTGACATGAGGAATAAAGTAGGGTGGACCCTGGCCAGTTGTAGCTTGGGGGAAATGCAAGTTCTCAGGCGAGGAATAATTCCTCTGCTGCTTTGTATGGTGAAACTGCCCCCCACAATGGGAAGGGCAGAGAACATTGACCCACACCTGCCAGGGGCCTTTCCTGGGACGAAAGATCCCAACCTAGTCTCAACGTCGTCACCCTCTCAGCACACACCTTTCCTGCACACATAATCCTGCCTTTTCCGTCAGTGTCTCATCCTACTAGGAAAAAAAGCATTCCGCTCAAAAAGACAATGCCAGGAAAATCGAGGAGACACTGCCATTTTCCAAATTTTTGCTTTCTACCCATCTCTGCCTCCGGTCAAAAGCTGCGTATGTGGCCGGGCTCCGAAGGCAAGGCCGAAATCCTGGCAGCCTGGGCCCCAGCAGTCCAATGGTTTATGGATGTGGGGACACGGATGACCTGTTTGCCACATATAGAAAATGAACATTTTATATAGAACACATAGTATGGAATAGGAAATATAGAATATAGAAGAATATAGAATATTGAACATAGAACATATAATGTAGAATAAAAAACATAGATTAGGAAATAAAGTATAAATGACGCAGAACATAAAATATATTTTATAGAATATAGAAGACAATAGAATATAGATTGTAAAGTACAGAATTCACAATATAGAGGAAAACAGAATATAGAAGAATATAGAATATAGGACAAATATAGAATATGGAATACAGAAATATATAGTATATAAAAAGATAGAATATGGAAGAACATAGACTATAGAATAGAGAATATAGATGAATTTAAAATAAAGAATGTAGAATATATAATATGTAATACAAAATATGCAATATAGAATATAGAACAATATTGTATGAAGAAAAATATAGAACATCGAATATAGAATACAGAGTATGGAATATAGAATATACAAAAATACAGAATGTAGAAAAACATCCAAGAACACAGATCATAGAATACAGAAACTTTAAAATATAGAGTATGATACATAGAACACTGAGTATACAATACAGAATATAAAAGAACTTTGAAAATAGAAGGATATAGTGTATAGAGGATTTGGAATAAAGAAAAGTATAGAATATACGTTATAGAAGAACATAGCATAAAGAATACAGAATATAGAAGAAAATAGAATATAAATTCCGAATATAGAATACAGAAGAATATAAAATGTACAATGTAGAATAGCAATTATAGAATGCAAACTATAGAATGAAGAATATAAGAGAATATAAATTACAGAATATAGACTATAAATTATACAATATACATGATTATGGAAAATACAATGTAGAATGTAAAATGTAGAATATAGGAGAAAATGGAATACAGAATATACAAGAATATGGAATGTTGAATATAGTATCAAGAATATGGAATATAGAATACACAAAAATATAGTATATGTAAAATATAGAAAATAGAAGATTGAATATAGAACACAGAATATAGAAAAATCTAGAATACAGAATCTAGAAGAATATAGAATGTAGAATTTAGAATACAGAATGTAGAATATGGAAGATTTTAGAATATAGAACATAGAATATACAGTATAGAATACAGAATATGGAATATACAACCTAGACTATAGAAAAATATAGAAATAGAATATAAAAGAATATAGAACATAGAAGAATATAGAATGTAGAATAGAGAATACGGAATAGACTATACAAGAGAATATTAGATTATAGAAGAATATAGAGATTAGAAGGCAGAATGTACAATAAAAATATAGAAGATAGAAGAATTCAGAAAAATTTAGAACATAAAATGTAGAATATAGAAGAAAATAGAATATAAAATTTAGAATGGAGAACATGGAATATGGAATAGAGTACAGAGAAGAATAAAGAATATTGAAAAATTTAAAATATAGAATGCAGACTGTAGAATATTGAATATAGAATTTAGAATGTACAATATAGAATATAGCAGATAGAAGAATATAGATTATAAGTGAAGAATATAGAATAAGAATGTAGAAGAGTATAGAATGCAGAACATAGAAGAATGCAGAATGTAGAATATAGAATAAGGAATATAGAATGTGGAATACAGAAGAATATAGTATATAAAAATATAGAATATAGAACATTGATATGGAATATAGAATACAGAGCATGAAACAGAGAAATAGAAAAAACATAGAATAGAGATAAATATAGACTATAGAATAGAGTATGTACAAAGTAGAATTCAGAATATAAAATATAGAACATAGAATATAAAGGAATATAGATTATAGAATATAGAAGATTCTGGAATATAGAATGTAGAATTAAATATAGAATATGCAAGATGGAATATAAGAGAATATAGAATGCAGAATATAGTATACAGAATATGCAATATGGAATATAGAATACAGAAAATTATAAAATATATAGACTATAGAAAAAAATTGAATATAGAATACAGACAATGGAATATAGAATAATATAGAATATAAAACAGAATAAAAATATACATAATGTATAGAATAAACATTACAGAATATAGAAGATTACGGAATGTAGAATGTAGAATGTAAAATACATAATATACAATATAGAAGAATATATGATACAGACTATGGAAGAATATAGAATACAGAAAATTATATAGAAAAGTATAGAATACAGAAAAAGAACACTGAATATGCAACACGGAGTATGGAATATAGAATACAGAAGAATATAGAATACAAAATATAGAATATGAAATAAAGAACACAGAATATAGAAGAATATAGATTAAAGAATATAGAAGATAATGGAATATAGAATATAAAATGCAGAATATACAATATAGAAGAATATAGAGTACAGAATATAGACGAATATAGAATGAAGAATGAAGAATACAGAATACAGAAAAATATAGTATGTAGAAAAATATAGAACATAGAAGAATATGGAAGAATATAGAACACAGCATATGGAAGAATTTAAAATATACAATGCAGAAAGTAGAATATGGAATATGAAATGTGCAATATAGAACATAGAGGAATATTGTATGTAGAAAAATACAGAATATAGAACATCGAATAGAGTATGGAATATAGAATATAGAAAAATATAGAATACAGAAGAACATAGATTATAGAATGTAAAGACTTCAAATATAGAATATGGAACACAGAACACTGAAGATAGCATACAGAATATAAAAGAACTTTGAAAATAGAAGAATATAGTGTATAGAGGATTTGGAATAAATAAGGATATAGAATATACATTATAGAAGAATATAGCATAGATAACAGAATATAGAAGAACATAGAATATATGTTTAGAATATAGAATACAGAAGAATATAAAATGTACAATGTGGAATACAGATTACAGAATGCTAAGTATAGAATGAACAATAAAGGAGAATATAGATTATAGAATATAAAAGATTGTAAATTATACAATACAGAAGATTATGGAATATAGAATGTACAGTGTAAAATATAGAATGTAGGAGAATATGGAATATGGAATATAGAAGAACATAGAATGTTGACTATAGTATCAAGAATATGGAATACAGAATACACAAAAACATAGTATATGTAAAAATATAGAAAATGGAAGATTGAATATAGAACGTAGAATACAGAAGAATATAGAATACAGAATGTAGAATATAGAAGATTTTAGAATATAGAATGTAGAATACACAATATGGGATGTAGAATACAGAAGAATATAGTATAGAGAAAAATACAGAATATACAACATAGAACATCGAATATAGAATAGAGAGTATGGAATATAGGATATAGGAAAATATAGAATATAGAAGAACATAGAATTTAGAATGTGGAATATGGAATATAGAAGAATTTGGAATATAGAATATTGAATATACAATACAGGGTATTAATAGAGAATATAGAAAAGTATAGAATAGAGATAAATATAGAATATAGAATAGAGTATGTACAAAGTACAATACAGAATATAAAATATAGAATACAGAACATAGAATATAGAAGACTATACATTACAGAATATAGAAGATTCTGGAATATAGAATAAAAAAATTTTTTTTAATAGAAGATGGAATATAAGAGAATATAGAATGTAGAATATAGTTTACAGAATATACAATATGGAATATAGAATACTGAAAATTATAACTGAAAATTATAAAAAAATATAGACTATAGGAAAAAACATTGAATATAGAATACAGACAATGGAATATAGAAAAATATAGAATTTAGAATGTAGAATACAGAATATAAAATATAGAATAAAAAATACATAATATAGAGAATATACATTCTAGAATATAGAAGATTATGGAATATAGAATGTAGAATGTAAAATACAGCATATACAATATAGAACATATGGTACAGACTATAGAAGAATATAGAATGTAGAATATAGAATACGGAAAATTATACAGAAAAATATAGAATATAGAAAAAGAACATTGAATATAGAACACAGAGTATGGAACATAGAATACAGAAGAATATACAATGTAGAATACAAAATATAGAATATGAAATAAAGCATAAAGAACACAGAATATAGAAGAATATAGATTATAGAATATAGAAATAATGGAATATAGAATATAGAATGTAAAATACAGAATCTACAATATAGAAGAATATAGAATTCAGAATATAGAATATAGAAGGAAGAATGTAGAATATGGAATGTAGAATACAGAAAATTATAGTATATAGAAAAATATAGAATATGGAAGGAAAAGAATTTAGAATGTAGAATACAGAACATAGAATATGGAAGAATTTAAAATATACAATGTAGAATATAGAATATGGAATATAGAAGAATATTGTATGTAGAAAAATATAGAATATAGAATACAGAGTATGGGATATAGAATATACAAAAATATATAGAAGAACACAGATTATAGAATACAGAGAATTTAAAATATAGAATATGGAACACAGAACACTGAAGATAGAATACAGAATACAAAAGAACTTTGAAAATAGAAGAATATAGTGTATTCTATATTTTACATTCTACATTCCATAATTTTCTATATTTTATAATCTGTATTCTATAGTCTTTATTCTATATTTTATATTGTTTTCTGTATTCTACTTTCTATATTCTAAATTCTGTATTACATGTTCTTGTATAATTTATATTCTGTATTGTATAGTCTTCTACTGTGTATACTCTTCTATAATGTATATTCTATATTCTTCTGTATTCTATATTCTAATTCTTCTATATTCTCTCTTCTTCCATATTGTGTATTCTACATTCTACTATATTCTTTTTCCTGTATTTTCTATAGCCTTCTCTATATTCTTCTATATTCTAAATTTAATTCAATATTCTTCTATATTCTGTATTCTATATTCTTCTGTAATGTATATTCTATAATCCATATTCTTGTTTATATTCTTCTGTATTCCATATTCTTGTATATTCTATATTCTACTATTTTCTATATTCCTTTACATTCTGTATTCTATCTTCTGTGTTCTGTGTTCTATGTTCAGTTTTCTTCTATGTACTATTTCCTTCTATATTCCATATTCTATATTCTAAATTCTTCTATATTCCACATTCTAAATTCTATGTTCTTCTATATTCTATATTTTCCTATATCCTATATACCATACTCTCTATTCTCTATTCGATGTTCTATGTTCTATATTTCTCTATACTATATTCTTCTGTATTCTATATTCCATATTGTAGTTTACATTTTAAAATCTTCTATATTCTACATTCTATATTAAACATTTGAAATTTTTCTATATTCTATATTTTTTTATATTCAATCTTCTATTTTCTATACATTTACATATACTATATTTTTGTGTATTCTATATTCCATATTCTTTATACTGTATTCAACATTCTATATTCTTGCCTGCGGGACCCTGTTCAGGCCTATTCTTGCCTACAGGGCTCCTCTATTCTGGCTTCTTCTTGCCTGTGGGATTCTCCGTTCGGGCCTGTTCTCCCCTGCGGGACTCTCCCTTCCGGCCTATTCTCGCCTGTGGGACCTTCTGTTAGGGCCCATTCATGCCTATGGGACACTCTGTTCGGGCCTATTCTTGCCTGTGGGATCATTCCTTCAGGCCTATTCTTGCCTGCAGGACTCTCCCTTAGGGCCTATTTTTGCCTGCGAGACTCTCCCTTCCGGCGTATTCTTGCCTGCGGGACTCTCCGTTCCGGCGTATTCTTGCCTGCTGAACCTCCGTTCGGGCCTAATCTTGCCTGCGGGAGCATCCTTTCTCCTCCTTTTGCCTGCGGGGCTCTTCTATTCGGGCCGGCTGTGCCTGCGGAGCTCTGATATTCGTGTGTGTTCTTGTGTGGCGGGTCCGCTATTCGGGCCTGTTCTTGCCTTCCGGATTCTGTTGGGGCCTATTCTTGGCTACAGAAATCTCCCTTCTGGCCTATTCTTTCCTGCGGCACTCTCCGTTCAGGTCTATTTTTGCCTGTGGGACCCTGTTCAGGCCTATTCTTGCCTACAGGGCTCCTCTAACCTGGTCTGTGGGAATCTCCGTTCGGGCCTATTCTTACCTGCAGAACTCTCTCTTCGGGCCTAATCTTGCCTGCGGGAGCATCCTTTCCTTCCTCCTCTTGCCTGCGGGGCTCTTCTATTCGGGCCTGTTCGTGCCTACGGAGCTCCGTTATTCAGGCCTGTTTGAGCCTGCGGGCCTCCGTTATTCGGGCCTGTTTGAGCCTGCGGGCCTCCGTTATTCGGGCGTGTACGTGCCTGCGGGGCTCCAGTATTTGTGCGTGATCCTGTGTGGCGGGTTTTGCTATTCGGGTGTTCGTACGTGCGGGACTCCTCTATTAGGGCATGTTCTTGCCTTCCGGATTCTGTTGGGGCCTATTCTTGGCTACAGAAATCTCCGTTCTGGCCTGTTCTTGCCTGCGGGACTCTCCGTTCAGGTCTATTTTTGCCTTCGGGACCCTGTTCAGGCCTATTCTTGCCTACAGGGCTCCTCTATTCTGGTCTGTGGGAATCTCTGTTCGGGCCTTTTCTCGGCTGCGGGACTCTCCTTTCAGGCCTGTTCTCGCCTGCGGGACTCTCCATTCGGGCCTGTTCTCGACTCCAGGCTTCCCTGTTCGGGCCTATTCTTGCCTGTGGAACTCTGTTCGGGCCTATTCTTGCCTGCGGGGCTCCTCTCTTCAGGCCTATTCTTGCCCGCGGGACTGTGTAAGGGCCTTTTCTTGCCTGCCGGGCTCCAATTCGGGCCTATTCTTGCCTGCGTGAGTCCCAGTTTGGGACTATTCTTGCCTGCGGGACTCTCCTTTCAGGCTTCCTCTTGTCTGCAGGGCTCCTCTATTCGGGCCTCTTGGTGCCTGTGGAGCTCCGTTATTCAGGCCTTTTTCTGCGTGCGGGGCTCCGCTATTTGGGCCTGTTCTTGCCTGTGGGGCTTCTCTATTAGGGGATATTCTTGCCTGCGGGGCTCTCCGTTAGGGCCTATTCTTGCCTGCGGGACTCTCCATTTGGGCATATACTTGACTGCAGAACTCTCCGTTCGGGCCTGTTCTTCCCTGCGGGACTCTCTGTTCGGGCCTGTTCATGCCTGCGGGGCTCTCCTTTCGAGACTGTTGTTGCCTGCAGGACTCTCCTTTCGGGCTTCGCCTTACCTGCGGGGCTCCGCTATTCGGGCCTGTTCGTGCATGCGAGCTACCCTACAGGACTATACGATACAGAATATAGATTATAGAAGAACATAGAATACAGAATTTGGAATATAGAAAATAGAATGTAGAATACAGAATATAAAATATAAAATGAAGAGTATTGGTTACAGATTATAGAATATAGAAAATTATGAAATGTAGAATGTAAAATATAGAAGAATATAGAATGCATACTATAGAAGAATACAGAATGTAGAATATAGGATATAGAATATGGAACATAGGATATACCATACAGAAAAACAGTATATAGAAAGATAAACAATATAGAACATAGAACTTTAAATATACAATATAAAATACAGAGAATGGAATATAGAACCTAGATTATGGAAGAATATAGAAATAGAATATAAAAGAATTTAGAATGTAGAGTATAAAATATAGAATATAGAAGAATTTAGAACGTAGAATATAGAATATGGACTATAGAATATAGAGGAATATAGTATATAGAAGAACATAGAAGATACAATACAGAACATAAAAGAAAAAAGAATATAGAAAAATATAGAGTATAGAAGAATAAGGAATATGGAAAATAGGAGAATGTAGAATATAATTATAGAAGAATGTAGAATATTGAAAAATATAGAATACAGAATATAGGAAAACAGAGCATAAATTTAGAAGATATAGGATATAGAATGCAGAATATAGAAGAATAAAGAATATAGATGACAGACTACAGAATATAGACGATAGAATGTAGAAGAAAATAGAATATTGACAAACGGAATATAGGGTATAGGATATACAGTATTGAAGAATAGAGAATAAAGTAGAAAAATACAGATGACAAAATATAGAAGAATATAGAATGTAGAATAGAGAATACAAGAGAATAGATTACAGAAGAATAGAGATTAGAAGGTAGAATATACATAAAAATATAGAATTCAGAAAAAAATTAGAATATAAAATGTAGAATATAGAATATAGAAGAAAATGGAATGGAGAATGGAGAACATAGAATATGGGATAGGGAATAGAGAAGAATAAAGCATATTGAAAAATTTAGAATATAGAATGTAGACTAGAATATTGAATATAGAATTTAGAATGTACAATATGGAATATAGCAGGTAGAAGAATATAGATTACAACAGAAGAATATAGAATGTAGAAGAGTATAGAATACAGAACATAGAAGAATATAAAATGCAGAATGTAGAATATAGCATATGGAATATAGAATGTAGAATACAGAAGAATATAAGATATAAAAAATACAGAATATAGAACATCGAATATGGAATATAGAATACAGAGTATGGAATATAGAATATAGAATAGACTTAAATATAGAATGTAGAATAGAGTACGTACAAAGTAGAATAAAGAACATAGAATACAGAAGAATATAGAATATTCTCGAATATAGAATTAAATATAGAATATAGGAGATGGAATATAAGAAAATACAGAATGTAGAATATAGTTTACAGAATATGCAATATGGAATATAGAATACAGAAAATTATAAAATATATAGAATATAGAAAACAACATTGAATATAGAATATAGACAATGGAATATAGAAAAATATAGAATTTAGAATACGGAATGTAGAATACAGAATATAGAATATAAAATATAGAAAAAATACATAATATAGAGAATATACATTATACAGTATAGAAGATTATGGAATATAGAATGTAGAATGTAAAATACAGAATTTACAATATAGAAAAATATATGATACAGACTATAGAAGAATATAGTAAAGAATGAAGAATATAGAATACAGAAAATTGTATAGAAAAATATAGAAAAAGAACATTGAATATAGAACACAGAGTATGGAATATGTAATACAGAAAATATAGAGTATAGAAAAATATAGAATGTAGAATACAGAATATAAAACAAAGGGTAAAGAACACAGACTATAGAAGAATATAGATTATAGAATATAGAAGATAATGGAATATAGAATTTAAAATACAGAATATACAATATAGAAGAATATAGAATACAGAATATAGTAGAATATAGAATATAGAAGGAAGAATATAGAATATGGAATAGAGAATACAGAAAAATATAGTAAATAGAAAAATATAGACTAGAAGTATATGGAAGAATATAGAATTTAGAATGTAGAATATAGAACACAGAGCATAGAATATGGAAGAATTTAAAATATACAATGTGGAATGTAGAATTGGAATATGAAATATAGAATACAGAAGAATAGTGTATGTGGCAAAACAGAATATAGAACATCAAATATGGAATACAGAGTATGGAATATAGCATATACAAAAATATAGAATATAGAAGAACATAGATTGCAGAATATAGAGAATTTAAAATATAGAATATGGAACATAGAACACTGAAGATAGAATACAGAATATAAAAGAACTTTGTAAACAGAACAATATAGTGTATAGAGGATTTGGAATAAAGAAGAATATAGAATATACATTATAGAAGAATATAGCATAAAGAATACAGGATATAAAAGAAAATAGAATATAAATTTAGAATATAGAATGCAGAAGAATATAAAATGTACAATGTAGAATACAGATTATGCAATGCAAAGTATACAATGAAGAATACAGGAAAGTATAGAATATAATATAAATCATACAATATAGAAAATAATGGAATATAGAATGTACAATGTAAAATATAGAATATAGGAGCACATAGAATACGGAATATAGAAGAATATAGAATATACAAGGGTATGGAAAATACAAGAAAAAGAATATAGTAGAATGTAGAATACAGAATATTGAAGAATAGAGAATATAGAAGAATTAGGGTATAGAATACAGAATATAGAATGTAGACTACAGAATATAAAATAAACACTATATAATACAGAATACAGATTGTAGAATACAGAGAATTATGGAATGTAGAATGTAAAATATAAAAGAATACAGAATTTAAAAGAATACAGAATGTAGAATATGGAACATAGAATATACCATGCAGAAAAATATAGTATATATAAAAATAAAGAATATAGAACATAGAACTTTGAATATACAATATAGAATACAGAGTATGGAATATAGAACCTAGAATATGTAAAAATATAGAAAGAGAATATAAAAGAATATAGAACATTGGAGAATATAGAATTTAGAATGTAGAATATAAAATACAGAATATAGAATATAGAAGAATTTAGAACGTAGAACATAGAATATAGAGGAATATAGTATATAGAAGAACATAGGACAGAAAAGACAATGCAGAATATAAAAGAATATAGAGTATAGAAGAATATGGAATATGGACAATAGAAGAATGTAGAGTATAATTATAGAAGAATATAGAAAACTGAAAAACAGAATATGGAATATAGGAAAATATAGAGCAAAAATTTAGAATATAGAAGATATAGGATATAGAATGCAGAATATAGAAGAATACAGAATATAGATGACAGACTACAGAAAATAGAAGATAGAACATAGAAGAAAATAGAATATGGACAAATATGGAATATAAGGTATCAGATATACACTATTGAAAAATATAGAATAAAGAAAGTAGAAGAATATAGATTACAGACTATAGAAGAATATAGAATGTAGAATAGAGAATACAAGAGAATATTAGATTACAGAAGAATATAGAATATAGAGATTAGAAGGTAGAATAAACACTAAAAAATATAGAATATGGAAGAATACAGAATTCAGAAAAATTTAGAATAGAACATGTAGAATATAGAAGAAAATGGAATATAGAATGTAGAATAGAGAACATAGAATGTGGAATAGAGTATAGAGAAGAATAAAGAATATTACAAAATTTAGAATATAGAATGTAGACTGTAGAATATTTAATATACAATTTAGAATGTACAATATAAAATATAGCAGAAGAATATAGATTATAAGAGAAGAATATAGGATGTAGAATAAGAATGTAGAAGAGTATAGAATACAGAACATAGAAGACTATAGAATGCAGAATGTAGAATATAGAATATGGAGGATAGAATACAGAAGAATATAGTATATAAAAATATTGGATATAGAACATAGAACACAGAATATAGAATATGTGATATAGAATACAGGGTATGGAATAGAGAATATAGAAAAATATAAAATAGAGATAAATATAGAATAGAGTATGTACAAAGTAGAATACAAAATATAGAATATAACATATAGAATAAAGAACATAGAATATAGAAGAATATAGATTATAGAATATTGAAGATTCTGGATTATAGAATGTAGAATTAAATATAGAAGATAGACTATAAGAGAATATAGAATGTAGAATAGAGTATACATAATATGCAATATGGAATATAGAATACAGAAAATTATTAAAAAATATAGACTATAGAGAAAAATGAATATAGAATACAATCAATGGAATATAGAAAATACAGAATTTAGAAAATAGAATGTAGAATATAAAATATAGAATAAAATACATAATATAGAGAATATACATTATACAATATAGAAGATTATGGAATGTAGAATGCAAAATACAGAATATACAATATAGAACAATATATGATACAGACTATATAGAATGTAGAATATAGAATACAGAAAATTATAGAATATAGAAAAAGAACATTGAATACAGAACACAGGATGGAATATAGAATATAGAAGAATATAGAATACAAAATATAGAATATAAATAAAGCATAAAGAACACAGAATATAGAAGAATATAGATTATAGAAGATAATGGAATAAGAATATAGACTGTAAAACAAAATATACACTATAGAAGAATATAGAATACAGTATATAGAAGAATGTAGAATATAGAAGGAAGAATGTAGACTATGGAATATAGAATACAGAAAAATACAGTATATAGAATGTAGAAAAATATGGAAGAACATAGAATAAGAATTTAGAATGTAGAATACAGAATATAGAGCATAGAATATGGAAGAATTTAAAATATACAATGTAGAATATGGAATATGAAATATAGAATATAGAAGAATATTGTATGTAGAAAAATATAGAATGTAGAACATTGAATATAGAATGCAGAGTATGGAATATAGAATATACAAAAATATAGAATATAGAAGAACATAGATTATAGAAAATAGAGAATTTGAAACATAGAATATGGAAAATAGAACACTGAAGATAGAATACAGAATATAAAAGAACTTTGAAAATAGAATATAGTGTATTCTTCTATATTTTACATTCTACATTCCATAATTTTCTGTATTTTATAATCTGTAATCTATAGTCTTTATTCTACATTTTATATTGTGTATTCTACATTCTACTTTCTATATTCTAAATTCTGTATTATATGCTCTTGTATAATCTATATTCTGTATTGTATAGTCTACTGTGTATATTCTTCTATAATGTATATTGTATATTCTTCTGTATTCTATATTCTAATTCTAAACATCCCCACATAACCCTGCTCACCTGGAACCATTGATGAGAGTTTCCAGACAACTCATCTGGGGACCAACAACCCAGATACCCCAAACCCAACCACCCTGCAATCAGCAGAGCACACACACAGCACCCAACCCCACAACTAGGAAGATCACCCACTGCACCCACAGCCAGGGTCCAGCTGGACAGACAAACACACCACCTCAACAGAAACACCACCTATATCCTCAACAGCCCCACGAGAGACCCACACTCACACATGCAGTCATTCCTCCACCAACCCTGAGAAAGGTACCGAGAGCATCAAAATGGCAAAATTAGAGACCAGAGCAAAACACAGGCCCAGCCTACTTGGATATATCAAAACAAAACAAAATTTCAGGGTTCAACAAACACACAGTAAATAAATAGATATAATAATTTCTTGATGCTTCGGAAACAACAGACAATATCAAATCACAAAAAGAAGCAGGACAGGATGGAGTCAGCAAGCGACTGAAATAAAGAACAAAAAAACTGCCGGGGGTAAGAAACAGCCTGTGAAAACACAGGCAAAACCAAGAAAAATATAGACAAAATCAAGGAAGGCACTGACAAAATGAAAGAAAGCAACAAACAAACAAAAAACCCATTGTTGTCAAGTTGGTTACAACTCATAAAGGTGATAAAGAATTCAGGAAAACAATATAAAAACGAAACAACTAGAAACCATACAAAAACATCAACTAGAAAGCCAAAAGATTAAGAATAAAATTTCAGAAACAGACAACTCAAAAGAAAGATATAGGACCAGAATTGAAGCAATGGAAGACAGATTAGTGAAATTAAAGAAAAGTCCCTTGATACCACTTTGTTTGAGGAAAAATCAGAAAAAAGAATGAAGAAATCCTAATAATCATGTGGGACACTATCAAGAGGAACAACTTGCATATGATAAGAGATCCAATGGATGGGGCAGGGGTGCAATGCAAAACACAGAGACAATTGTCAAATAATCCTGGCAGAAAACTTCACTATCTATCATCATGAAAGACAAGAAGATACTCATCCAAGAAGCGCAATGAACCCTATACAGGATACAGTCCAAAGAAAGTCACCAAGACTTATAAACAAACGTGCAAAAAAAAAAAAAAAAAAAGGACCAAAGACAAACAAAGAATCCTGAGATCAGCTAAGGAAAAATAAAGTCACCTATCTACAAAGGGGAACCAATAAAACTAATCTCCAACTATGTAGCTAAAACCACGTAGGCAAGAAGACAGTGGGAAGACCTATATAAAAGGTCGAAAGTAAAAAAAAAACTCAGCAATTCTATATTAAGTAAAAATGTCTCTCAAATACAATGGCAACATTAGAATATTTCCAGATATGCAGAAATTAAGGGAATTTGTAAAAACCAGACCAACCTTACAAGAAATATTAAAGAGAGTCCTTCGAATAGAGAACCAAAAACATTAAACAATAATCTGATATTTGGACACAGGACAGACCACCCAGATACCAACCCAAATAAAGAATTTTAAAAATAAAACAAGGCTAAAAACAGGGAACCAAAGACATCAATACGTAAACGATGACATCAAAACAAAAAAGACGGAATGAATGGTGTAGTTATAGAACTTTCATATGGAGAGGAAGCCAAAGTGACATCAATAAATAAAAGACTGTTTTAAACTTAGGAAGATAACAGTAAATTTCAAGGTAACGACATAGAGGAGGACTGGTGGTGCATTGGTTAAGTGCTCGGCTGCTAACCAAAATGTCATTGCACTGAAAGTCTTACCTAAAGAAATATGGAAAAAGAAAGAAACAAAGGACCTCCAAATTGGAAGGAAGAAGCAAAATTTTCCCTATACACAGATGAAATGAACCTATACGTAGAAAACTCCAAGGATTCCACAAAAAACTACTGGAACTAATAGAAGGATTCAGCAAAGTAGCAGGGTACAACATCAACATATAAAAAATCAGTTGGATTCCTCTACATCAACAAAGAGAACTTCAAAAAGTAAATCACAAAAAGAATGCCATTTATAATAGCCCCCCAAATGATAAAATACTTGGGAATAAATCTAACCAAGGATATAAAAGACCTATACAAAGAAAACTACAAAATGCTACTGCAAGAAACCAAGAGACCTATATAATTGGAAGAAAAAAAAATGCTCATGGATAGGAAGACTCAACACCATAAAAATGTCAGTACTACCTGAAGTGATCTACAAATATAATGCAATACCGATCCAAATTGCAACAGCATTCTTTAATGAGATGGAAACACTAATCACCAATCCAATGTGAAAAGGAAAGAGGCCTTGGATAAGTGCTACTAAAGAAGAACAAGGTAGAAAGAAGGCCTCGCACTACTGAATCTCAGAACCTACTATACAGGCATGGCAATCAAAACAGACTGGTATTTGTACAATGACAAACACACAGACCGATGGAACAGAATTTAGAACACAGATGTAAATCCGTCCAGCTATGGGCCGCTGATTTTTGATGAAGGACCAAATTTTGTTAAATTGGGAAAAGACAGTCTCGAACAAATGGCACTGGCAAAACTGAATGTCCATCTGTAGAAAAAATGAATCCGGACCCATACTTCACATCATAAACAAAAACTAACTCAAAATGGATCAAAGATAAAACAATAAGGATTTCATTTTACTTGTTTCAGCAATCAACTTCCATGGAAGCAGCAGTGGGCAAATCTGCTACAAAAGACCTCCTTAAAGTGTTAAAAAGCAAGGATGTCACCTTGAAGACTAAGGTGCCCCTGACCCAAGCAATGAAAGCTGGATGATGAGTAAGGAAGACTGAAGAAAAATTGGCATCTGTTGGTGAAGAATATTGAATATATCATGATGTGCCAAAATAAGGAACAAATCTGCCTTGGAAGAAGTACAGCCAGAATGCTCCTTAGAAGCAAGGATGGTGAGACTTCATCTCATATACTTTGGGCATGTTGTCAGGAAGGATCAGTCTCTGGAGAAGGACATCATCCTTGGTAAAGAATAGGGTCAGTGAAAAAGAGGAAGGCCCTCAACAAGATGGACTGACATGGTGGCTGCAACAATGGGCTCATGTATAGCAATGATCGTGAGGATGGCACAGGATCGGGCAGTGTTTCCTTTTGTTGTGCATAGGGTGGCTATGAGTCGGAAATGACTCGAGCGCACCTAGCAAAAACAACAACAACAATAAGGAGATAGAAATTATAACAAAGTACCGAATACAAATTAACATTAATCTTTCCCAAACTCTTGCAAAAGAAAATAGTAGGGAACACTTTGTAACTGATTCTATGATGACATAATCACCCTGATACCAAAGCCAAAAAAACCCACAATATCCCTTATGAATATGAATGCAAATCTTCAACAGAGTACTAACAAACCAAATCCAGCAGCAAAATACTAGCAAACCAAACACAGCAGCATATTGAAAAGACTATAAACCACATCCCAGTGGAACTTTATCCCACAAATGCAAGAGTTGTTAAGCATAAATATCAATTAATTAAGAAAATGAAGGAAAAATGAATTGATTAATGAATGCAGAAACATCATTTGACAAAATCCAAGACCCTTTCATAATAAAATCATTCAACAAACTAGAAATATAAGGAAACTACGTGTATCTGATTAAGGACACTTATGAAATACCCACAGCTAACATCACACGCACTGGTGAAAGACTGCAAGTTTTCCCCTAACATCAGGAACAAGACAAGGATGCCTGATTTCAGAACTCTTATTCTACATTTTTCTGGAAATACTAGACAGAAAAGTTAGGCTAAAATTTTTTTTTAAAGGCATTTGAATTTGGAAAGAAGTAAAATTTTTCCTATTCAAGATGACAAGATCTTATACATAGAATATCCTAAGGAATTCTCTCTCTTTCTCTCTCTCTCACATACACACACCCACAAATATACAATACAAATAAAAAACAAAGAGAAGCTATTAGATTTAATATACAAATTCAACAGAATGGCAGGATATCAGATCAACACACAAAAATACAGTTCTGGAAAGCCAAATTGTTATTATTTATCTGTTTATCTATTTATCCATCTATTTAGTGATTTGTTGATATAGCTATCTACTTATTCATCTATTCATTCATTCATATGTCAGTCTTTCTGTATGCCTGTCCATCCATCCATTCATCCATCCATCCATCCATCCATCCATCCATCCATCCATCCATCCATCCATCCATCCATCCATCCATCCATCCATCCATCCATCCACCCACCCACCCATCCACCCATCCACCCATCCATCCATCCATGCATGTGTTCATTCATTTATTTATCTCTCTCTCTCTGTTTACTTATTACCCTTTTGAGCTTCATATTTCTTCAACACCAAACTTCAAATTGACCTGGATTTTAAGGGAAAAAAGATGTCAATGACTTCTTAATTATGCCTATGGGAAAAATTGATTCACTTGATTAGTTTTCTTCATGACACGTTTGCTTTAAATCTGCTTTAAATTACTTCTCATTAAGCTTGATCCAAAAAAACTGGATGATCTTTTCTTTCTTTTTTTTTTCCTTATTTGTATGAATTTGAAGAGCTTAAATTTAGAGGAAAAGAGACTTAATGATTCTCTCTTGGTTCATTATTTGGGCCCAAGCACCCATGTGTATAGACTCAGTGCTTCTCAAGTGGTGGCAAAAACATTCATTTGCCCTGTGTTGGCTATTAGGTAGGAAGGCTACCCCTGGCTGGAAGGAGGTCAGCCCTCCACAGTGACCATGCTGTTGAGAGAGTCTTTGAACCTGAGCAGAGAGAGCAACTATATAGAGAGAGTTTATTTAAGTAATTCTCAGTGCAGAGAGTTTGTTCTATTTTTGTTTGTTGAGTTTTTAGTAGAACCATGTAACACAGGGGTGTAGAAAGCTGTTAAAAGGATTTGTGCCTGTGTTTGAGAAAAGCAGTGCAGGCAATGCTTCCATCCCTGAATCTTAGTTTATGTAAAATAATAATCAAAAAAGCAGTAAAAACAGCAGCATCAATAATAATCATCATTAAAGCTGTTTGTTGAGTGTTTGCAGCATTCTGGACAATGTTGTACGTTTTTTGCATGTGTTAACTAATTTACTTTTTAATAAACAGTATTAGTGGTAGATGCTATTACCAGTAACACTTGAAAATTAATAATTAATACCTGAATCAAGAGAGCAAATACTTCTTACCTGTCCAGGACCCTTCCAAGATCATATTGATTTTATATTTGCATTTTTGTTTTCTGGTTCTAAAATCAAGTGCCAAAAATTGTACAAGTTTCACATTATTCAAAATTTATAAATGTCACCTTGATATTGTAGGTATATTTCCAGCAGTAAACAAAAGTGAGGCAAGTGTTGACCATTCATAGGACTCAATTCTTCAGTTAAACTCTGAGATTGGTTTCCAGAATGCTTATGTTTTATCCTATGACTGACTCAACGATTGTTTGACGACTGGAGTTTCTTTGTAAGGTGTTTTAGAGAATAATGAGATAAAATATTTCAAATTAAGGAATAATTATGTTATAATTATTATAAATTATAATTTATAAATTATAAAATAACATAATTGAGGAAAAATGAAGATAAGAGCTTACTGATGTGACTTAATCTCTGTCTGTGTGTGATAGAGTTAACCTATGTATTTTCTCTCTAAACTCTGACCTACATCACCTTTCTTCTTAAGTTATTGCACATTTCTTTTTCCTACTTGAGCACAGCAGCTGTCTTATGTCATCCCATGGAATTAGGTAAGAGAATTGGCTGGTTAAAATCCCACTTCGCTTTAATTTTTCCAGATTAAATGTATCTCATTCAAATAGAACAAATTTAAGTGGGCATCATGCCAAAATCTAAATTCCTGTCTATGAACTTGGAGACATTTAAACTTTAGGGGCTGAAACATTTATATTGGATCTGTGGACTTCCAGAAAGCTGAGTCTCTTACTTCTATGGTCAAGCCAACTTGTTTATTTTGAGAATAAAATTATTGCAGTATTTAACATAATATCTCCTACATTATATAATTCTCAGTATTGCATGCATATTTTGTACAGGAAAAAATCAAAGTAAATATTAGTTGATTACTAATTATGTGGAGTCTAAATCTACACGCATATTTTAAAGGTAAAATAGAGTTAACTGGTTTTTCTTTTTTTAACATTCAGTTGAGATCAGTTATTTGATTTGTTTTTCACTTGAATAAATATATTTTGAGCCTTGACCCTTTGTTCTTTTTTTTTTTTCTCCCAGGAGTATAGACACCAGGCCTCATAAAATATCACCTACAATTTCTACAATGTGCTTAATTGTGGGCTAGAGACCTAGTTCCCCCAGAAGGCCTCTGAGAAACAAAATATGAATTCCACCATGATTAGGCAGTCAGCCCATTTCTATCAAGAGGTTGAAAGCCTCATATAAGGATGAGAAAATGAGTTTGAACATTTCTTTTTTAATTAAAATTTTTCATGGTAAATGATTGAAGGCTTATTGTCTGAAGCAAAAAAAAAAAAAACAAAGGCAATCTTGCATACTCGTAGTGTGGTAACAGTTCCTGAAATGTGTTTCAGATTAGAAGTTTCTACAGTTTTGGATTTCTTTTCAAATCTATTTCTCTGCCACCCCGTAGAGGTGCCAAATAAAGTAGCTTGATTATTCATAATATATGCAGTTTGTCTCTGTGACTCTTTGATATATATAACCAACAAACAATATAATTTAAGTTAAAACTTTGTGAAAGACGGACTTGCTGTGAGTATGTAACACTATCCCCAAGTGGGGTGACAGGGAAATCTATTTAATTTTGCAGACCCTTTCCCCAGCTTCTTACCTAATGTTTTATTTCAAATAAAATTTCCTGGGAAAATGAAACATATCTCTATATGAGACACTATATATCTCAACTGAAATAAGTTTTAAAATTAATTACTTTATATCTAGAAAAGAATGTGGATGTCTACACATCTAATGAAGAAGAATGTGCTTTTCAATGCAGTAGCTTATTCTTCAGTTTTAGAAACATGACCCGCTGGATGTGAGCAGTCTCCTTCATAACAACAAAAAAAAAACAACCGTTCAAATCTCAAATAGCTGTTTTAGGCCACTAATTACTCTGAATTTAACCTAAAATATTACAATACCTTGGAGACTTTACTACAATTCATATCAAAAAGATCAATATACAACTAATCTCAGGGACACTATTTAAAGGAATGTGTTTTATTTGATAAATTATGTAGAGTGGATTGTATTGTGTTTTTTTTTTTTTTGCACACTCATTTCCTTGATTTGCATGATTTCTGGGCTGCCCAAATTATTCAGATTACATTTGAACAATTTCTGCAAAAATGAGTATCAAGGTAAGTTATGTGAGATTGATTTGACCATACATTGAATTGAAATTTTCTTGGGGCGGCAACCACAAAGGAGCAAGGTGAAAGACATTTCTTGGGAAGGTGAGATAAGGGTTAGGGTTTGAAGGTCCAATGCAACCCCTACTGGGCAACAAGGCCGTGCAGCTATCACTCATAGTCTTGACTGGGGTAGAAAAAACATTTCTTTCTTATTTTTGCCTTACCACTTTGTATTATGCTTAGGACATAGTCATGTTCAGGAATATTATTAGAAAGGTGAAAGGTTGTAAACTATGTAAAGTATTTCAAGCAATACAAACACCTGTTGAGAAACTTATGCAGTGGTATTAAAATATTTTGTAGATTGTTTTATTTTTAGTGAAATATATATGCTTATATGCATATGTATATATGTGTGTATGTAATGTGTAACTGTCTAGTTTTCATAACCGATTTTGAATACATGCACATTATCTCAACAAGTTGATGTTTTTAGTTCCTTTCTCCATTTGCATCATGTGCCCTTCATTTCAAATTTCTTCTGTATGTTTAGTGTATTTCTATAAATTACACGAGAAAAATTCCTAATATGAAACTCTTAGTTAAAAAAAAAAAGCGGCTTCCATCAAGTCTATTCTGACTCAAAGCCACCCTGTAGGACAGAGTAGAACTGCCCAGTATGGTTTCCAAGGAGCCGCTGGTGGAATCGAGCTGCAAACCTTTTGGTAAGCAGCCCTAACTCAACGACCGCGACAGGTATGAATATGATCAAAGGTCATGAGAAATGATTAGCAAGTTTTGAAAAGATCTACCATGTTTTACCAAAACTATGCTACTGCATATCTGATAACGTTGCTCACAACATTTTTGGCCTAATAATTTAATAAAGTTGTTTTGTTTAACTAGGTTTTAATATTTTTGGATTATTTCTTTATTTTAAGCCTCTATTTCATTTTCGATGTATCACTTATTTGTGTATTTTCTTCTGCTTAGTCAGCTCTTTTCATTTTTATTATTAATTTTTGGTAAATTGGATTTTATTTGTGATATTAAAATTTTTTATTTGTTCTAAGGATTTAATTTGGGTTCTTGTTTAGATTTATAATTCTTTACATGAAATTTTTTGGGGTAAAAACTACAAAATCAAAATAACGGCCCCCACCTGGTGAAATGAGCCTTCCAATAGATTGGAAATTGTTGCCAGTGTTCCCATTTTCTTTTTTTTTAATAAATTTTTCCTTCCATATATATGTTTATATTACTTTGTCATTCAAAAATTTATACACAATTTTTTTCATGGCATTGGCTGCAATCCCTATTGTGTCAGCACTCTCCCCCTTTCCACCCCACATTCCCACATTCCATTTGTCCAGTTTTCCTGTCCCTTCCTGCCTTCTCTTCTCTGTTTTTTGGCAGGTGTAGCCCATTTGATGTCATATACTGTTCGTTTTACAGGCCTCTCTTACCTTTGGCTGAAAGGTAAACTTCAGGGGTGGCTTCAGTTCTGAGTTAGAAGGATCTCCAGGGGCCAGAGTCTCCGGGGTTCTGCTCTGACTGGGATTACAACAGAAAGTCCTGGACAGAGTGGGAGAAAATGAAGAACAGACGATCAAATTCACAAAAAGAACAGACTTCCCTACATATTTTATTGAAGGAGCCCTGGCTGTACAGTTGTTAAGCACTGGGTTTTAACCCAAAGGTCAGGGGTTGGAACCTACCAGGAACTTCAAGGGAGAAAGATGTGGCAGTCTGTTTCCATAAAGATTAACCCACTGCTTTTTTTTTTTTTTATCCAGTAGATTCCAACTCATAGTGACCATATAGGAGCAGACTGCCACATCTTTCTCCCTCAAAGCACCTAGTAGGATCAAACCACCAACTCTTCTGTTATCAGCCAAACACATAACCACAGCACAAACAAGGCTCCTTCTGTACCGATTGTAGCTTTAGAAACCCTATGGGGCAGTTCTGCTCTGCCCAAGGGGTCACTATGAATTGGAATTGACTCCATGGCAATGGGCAGAGTATATAATTTATTGACGATATATAGTCGCAGAGTATATAATTTATTGATGATATATAGTCATATAATAATTACATAACTTCTATAAACCCACTGCCATGGAGTCAATTGCAACTCATAGTGACCTTATAGGACAGAGTAGAACTGTCCCACAGGGTTTCCAAGGCTGTAAATCTTTACAGGAGCAGACTGCCACATCTTTCTCCCTCAGAGCACCTAGTAGGATCAAACCACCAACTCTTCTGTTATCAGCCAAACACATAACCACAGCACAAACAGGGCTCCTTCTGTACTGATTGTAGCTTTAGAAATCCTATGGGGCAGTTCTGTTCTGCCCGGGGGTCACTATGAATTGGAATTGACTCCAAGGCAATGGGCAGAGTATATAATTTATTGACGATATATAGTCGCAGAGTATATAATTTATTGATGATATATAGTCATATAATAATTACATAACTTCTATAAACCCACTGCCATGGAGTCAATTGCAACTCATAGTGACCTTATAGGACAGAGTAGAACTGCCCCACAGGGTTTCCAAGGCTGTAAATCTTTACAGGAGCAGACTGCCACATCTTTCTCCTCCTGTTCAGCAGCTGGTGGGTTCCAACTACCGCCTGCCTTTCAGTTACCAGCTCAGTGCTAAAATCACTACACCAGGATCAAGACTCCTTATAACTTCTACAGCTATTGTATTCTTACTTTCCTGTTTTTCTATCACGCCCAGTTATCGTGCTATTTTATCATGTTTATATCCATAAAATTTTACATGTTGTATTTCCTCCCTTCATTCTCTTATCGACATTTTTTTCATTTTTATTTTTAACTTGATCATTTTCTTTCAGATTTTTATTAAAAAATTGCTTCATGGTCTGAAATATATAACCTATCTTGAAATTTAGATTGTATTTACATCAATTGGTTTACAGTGAACTAGCTTGCAATGACATTTATTTTGTCCTTTCAGTTACGTGTGTTTGCATTTGATATTTTTAAAACATAAACCAGTTTTTTCGATAACCATATTTAAATAATATTTTATTGTCATTGAGTATTGTTATTACTAAGGTGAAAAATTTTAAGAATATTAAAAATATAATGTATTAGAATGTTGTTAACTATAAATTATAATTTATACAATTTATCGAACACTTTTAGCAAGTAAAGTGTTTTTCATTTATTAGGTTTTCAAAAACAGTAAAGCTTTTAAATAGAAAAAATTTTTTTCTTTTTTGTGTTGTTATTTTTGTCATATTCTATTTCATGGGTTAGAACATTCAAAAAAATCATAACGTTGTTAGAATAAGTCTTTGTTTTTTTCTGAATTATACAAACATCCATCATTATTTTATATCAGTGTGTTTGCTGTTTTAGAGAAAAGCACTGTTCTTTGAGAAAGGCCTATAATGAAGAATGACGGTTCAATAGGATCAAAGCTTTTTAGAATATATGAAATGTGTGTAGTATCTTTCCTATATAACTTAGTGATATGATTATTTATAGTCAAATGTGCCTCAGTTTATACCAACTTGGCTGACTATAGATAATGTTAAAAACAAAATTTCTACAAGATTAGATTTGTATATGAACCCATAAGTTTAACTTGCAATTTATGAATGGGAAGTTTCAGACAAGAGCTTTCTAATTCATGAATAGCAACTACAGGTTATGAGTTCTTATACAAATTTAATTTTGTAAAAATTTTGTTTTTAACAGTTCTGGTGATGGGGATGGGATTAATGGAACGTTTTGAACTAGGTTAAGCTCAGCAGGCAAGTCTTAATTGGTTAACTCACATTTTGGCTTCTGGGAAGGTCAGGCATTTGTAGGAACTAGACTTAGGTTTGGTTTGCTGATGTGGGGCTTAGCATAAGTGACTGCACCTTGGACCAAGTATAGTCAGGTCAACAATAAATATAACTTTATGACAGATCATTGAATTCTATATGCTAGAATTGTATTTATATTTGCATGTATGTGTAATCAACAGTTGGTATTGTCAATTAGTTTTCTTATTTGTCACACTTTATATTAAAGCTGACTAGTTTTTACTGAAAATAATTTTAATTTCTCAACTTTGTTGAGCAATATTTGTAATAACAATTATCTAAAACTTTCAAATTTTAATGGGGCATCAATACCTTTTGACTCCATATCTCAACTGAGGAGCAAGTAATAACATTTTACTAACTGACATTTCGTCCAAGTGCAGTTTAAATGTAAATTTCCCCTATTAATATAAAAGGACCAAGTCAAATTCAAAATGCCATTCTTGACATGTTCCTTGAGTTAAACTTAGATTAATAATTGCTAATGTAACATTTTAATGTTTCTTTCTCCAGCCCTGCTTAAAGGTCTTGCATATTTGTTTTTTGCCTGGGCAACAAATTTCCACATGCAATTACAGATATTATAGAAATAACCACCAATTCATTTATAAGAGTTGTAGTATTCCTGACATACAAATGGTAACATAACATTTATTACAACCTATAGCCAATATAATTTCAAAATTGAGAAATGGAGAAAGAAATTCTTTTTGTAAGAATATTATACCATATTTGAACATCACTGTCATGTTTAATTATTTAAATGAATGGAGTGAAAGATTTTTTTTCTCATACCAAGTAAGCACATCTCCAATCTCTCATCTTGAAGATATTTAAAAGGAGAGAAAAGACTCGTGTTGGCAAATCATCTAAATGTTTATTTCCAGATAATATTTTTATTCTGTAAGAAATAAAAAAAAAAAAATGATAATTTTTTTTTTTTTTTCAAATTGGCCATTGCTCAACAGACACAGATTCAGTGTATAGAGACAGGGGGAGAAATAGTCACCTAAAGTGATTCAAGGAAATTCTACTGCATTTAATAATCATTTTGTTTTCTTCTGAAGGACATTCAATGTTGTTTACATTGAATTTTCAGATATTGTCTGCTTTATTTTTATCTAAGCCATGAAGACAGAAAATCAAACTTTTGGAACAGAATTTATACTTCTTGGCTTTTTCCAGTATGGCCAAATGAACACCGTCCTCTTTGTTACCACTGCGGGCCTTTTCTCAGTGACTTTGATGGGGAATATCATACTGATCCACCTCATCCGACTGGGTACTCCGCTCCACACTCCCATGTACTTCCTCCTCAGTCAGCTCTCCTTCATTGACACGATGTACATCTCCACCACGGTACCCAAGATGGCAGCAAACTTTCTGTCAAATGATAAGACTATTACTTCTTTAGACTGTAAGATTCAAACCTTTGTGGTTTTGACCCTTGGTGGAACTGAAGCTCTTCTTCTTGGTTTCATGTCTTATGATAGATATGTAGCAATCTGTCACCCTTCACATTATCCTGTGCTCATGAGCAAGACGATCTGTTTGTCCATGGTCACATGTGCATGGGCCAGTAGTTCTATCAATGCTTTAATACATACATTGCATGTATTTCAACTTCCATTCTGTACATCTCGGATCATTAACCACTTTTTCTGTGAAGTTCCATCTCTAATGCCTTTGGTGTGTCAGGACACCTCCCAGTATGAGTATACTGTCCTCTTTAGTGTCCTTATCGTTCTGCTACTACCATTCATGGCCATTCTGGCTTCCTATGCCTGAGTGCTTATTGTGGTGTACCAGATGAGCTCAGGTAAAGGGCAGACAAAAGCCATCTCCACGTGTTCCTCTCATCTGATTGTGGCAAGCCTATTCTATGGGGCTACTCTCTCCACCTATACAAGGCCACATTCCTTGCATTACCCTGAGGAAGATAAAGTGGTGGCAGTATTTTACAGTATCATTACACCTCTTCTGAACCCATTTATCTGCAGTCTGAGGAATAAGGAGGTCATGGGGGCCATGAGAAGAGTGCTGGGAAAATAGACATTTGTACAGAAAATATGACTTTAGGAACCCTTTATAGTTTGAAACTGAACAACATGATTTGATTAGCCTACTGTCTAGAGAGAAGTAAGCTCAAAGAAATGTTTACAAAATAAATAAATGTAACAATGCCTTGGTTTCTACACTTCTCAGAAATAACTAAAGCTTTGTTATTGGAACTGGGTGGATTTGCCGTGTAAAAGCAAGAGAATGGTTGCCATTTTCAACTTTATCTTCTAAAGCAATAGATTTAATCCCTGTCAACACAATGCTCCCATGTCATAACAAATTTTTAGTACCTTTTTAATATTCTGAAATAAAATGCACATGAAATATAATTTACCATATAATACATAATATCAGGAAAATACATATGATGACCGAACTATAATATAGAGCAAAATGCATACATCCACTTATTTATTTATTTATTCATTCATTGAACAAGGGCTTTAATGCTTTAACTCTGTATGTGACTCTGTTATAGGCACTGGTGAAATGGGATTAAACCAGAAAAAACTGACAAAAGTCTCTGCTCTCATGAAGTTTACATTTTATCGTGGGGAGAAAGACAGTATATAAAATTAACTGGTAAAGCGACCTTATATGAGTCGGAATCAACTCGACAGCACTGGGTTTGGGTAAATTTCAGAGTATACCAAAAAGTATTAATCACCATGAAGAAGAACTAAGTGGAAAATTGGAATCAGGAAAACAGAGGATATTAGCAATATTAAGTCAAATAGAGAAGGGAGAATCAAGAATATGACTTTTGTCAAAAACTAAAAGGAGTCGAGGAAGAGAGACAAGTGGATATTTGTGGATAAATGTTCTGGGAAGAGCAAAGAACAAGTGAGAACTCCCTGAGGTGGGGACATGGCCAGCATAGTCACAAAAGATCAAGGAGTAAATTGGTGAGACACAGGAAATAGGTATATGTTTTGGGGCCGGGTCTTACAGTGTAAATTAGATCAACGTGAGGATTGTGGCTTTGAACCTAAAACAATGGGCTACCTTTGCAGAGTTGTGGTAGAGAACTGATGTGGGCAGGAGAAAGCCATTGCAGTAGTCCAGCTGTGACAAGATATTACCTTGGACCAAGGTGATATTAGTGGAGAGGCAAAGACTGGGCAGATTCAGGAGACTGGGAGAAAGCAGACATTTGAGTTTTGTGGACACATGGAATGTGAAATTCTATGAAATAAGAAGCTTTCAGAATTGGGCTAAAACTTGAAATAAACAACTGGAAGTGTGGAACTGTCATCATTACAGCTTGAGGGAAACCACAGGTGGAGCATTTCATCATTCGTCATCTCTTATGCTACTTTCATGTTAATGCCTTAGGCCCACAATTACAATCATTATTCTGGCTTCTATCACCGTTAAATAGAAGCTCTTATTTCTCATCACCATTGAGTCGAAACTTTTAAATCAGAAAATAAGTTCTCTTTGATGTCTGGCTTCTTTTCCTAAACATGTTTAAAAGGTTCAACCATATTTTTGAGAGTCTCCATCATTTTTATTACAAAGCTGAATTACATCATATGGCTTAGAATAATTATTTCCATTCTGATGTCAGAAATGTTTGACTATAATGAATAAAACTACCATAAAGCTTCCTGTACAAGTGTTTTTTGAGAACACGTGAACTCAATTCTCTTGTACATATACCTAAATTGAATTGCTTGGTCATAAATTAGGCACATGTTTAGCTTTAATAAAAAAAAAAAAAATTTTTTTTTTAGCGTTATCCAAAGTGGATTTAATCATTTATTTTCCAATCAGTAATATATGAAAACTTAGAGTCTGAGTGTTGATAATAAATAATGCAGTGGGTTGCTAAGCTACTTGCTGCTAAATATAAAGTGGGATATAAACCATGAGAGCAAAATACAACCAGTGTGCCATCAGTGCATGAACAATGGTATTGGAAGAAAGTGTATATTTCTGTAAAATATTTTAGAGATTCACTGACAAGATTTTTTTGGATCCATTGTCAATAATTTTAATAATAATTATATGTAATGGCCTTTAGGAACACTCATTTCTGGTTCAAGACAAAATGTGTTTATTGGTCTATGAATGCCTTACTTCGGTCAGTTTGTTTATAATATAATGTATACCTGTAAGTTCACCACCCAACCCAACAACTAAAATAGTAAATTTATCTTTAGTGCTTCTCCAGCTCTTGGTGACCCCATGTGTGTCAGAGTAGAACTGTTCTTGGTAGGGTTTTCAACGGCTTATTTTTCTAATGTGGATCACCAATCCGTTCTCCTGAGGTGCCTCGAACCACCAAGCTTTCAGTTAGCAGTGACTATGTTAACTGTTCACACCATCCAGGGACTCTTCATATCCTCCTATACCTCTGGATAGACTCGAACCACCAGGGTTTCAGTTAGCAGTGACTATGTTAACTGTTTGCACCATCCAGGGACTCCTCATATCCTCCTATACCTCCACCATCATTCTGAATTTTTGGTTTTTTAATTCTCTTGCTATAATTATAATATAGAATTCATAGGGTATTAGAAAATATTTTTAGATGCTGTAGAACTTAATAAAGGGGTCTTAAGTTGTAGATAATCTTTTTGAAAATTGTTTTTTCGGTTGACATTACTAACGCTCCAGGTTGAATGAAATGACAGCCCATTCTATTTTATTACTGAATGGCATTCTATTTTAAGACTATACTACACATTTATCCATTTTTTGTTGTTGGTGTTGTTGCTGATAGATGCTTGTTTTATTTCTAGTTGTCTACTATTATATACAATGCACTTATAAACATTGTTGCATTTGTCTCCTGTTTCCCATAAACAAGAGTTTGTATTTTGTATATATCTACGAATGGAATTGGTGGTGAAATTACTTAAGTGTGTAAACCATTTGTGTTTTACATAAAGTTTGAAATTCTAATTTATACTTACTATCAAAAATGAAAATAATAAATCCATATTTTAATAAATGTACATTCAAATTTAATGAATTTTAACATATTTAAATATTTTTCACACAGATTGCATGAAAGTTCACATCTGCAGACCACATCAGTCAGTGAAGTATATGGTTGCATGTCCAGTTGCTAGCTTCAAGTTTCAGGTAATCTCCACCCCAGCTTCTTGATCTTGGCCTTAGAGTTTTATACATCCTTGATCTTTTATTATTGTAATTAATTTTTGTAGTATTTTTGACCATTTTCATGCTTTTGAGTTCCAATAGAGCCTAAACCTGACTAAACACGATGCCTAAACTTCAATAGCTATAGCTAACAAACTTTTTAAAGTAAATAGCAATTTGAAGGATGATTTGTGTAAGTTATACAGAGTAAAGAAATCCATATACAGTACATTCACAACTGATCAGCTGGATTATCACAAATTGAACAAACCTATATGAAAGTAGTAACATATTATTAGCACTTGAGAAGATTCCTCATGCCTCCCCCTAGCTGCTACCCATACTTACTTGTAATGAAACAATTATATTTAAGTGCATTATCCATGAATTATACTGAACAATGAAAAAATAAATCATTTCAATTATTACATAAATTCAATATAATCCCCATTAGAATCCCATCAGTGTGTGCATGTGTGTGTGTTTAATTTACAAGTTGGCTATAGAATTTATATAAAACGATGCAAAAAACAGTAATAGCTCAAAGGGAATTTTAAAAATAATAAAATGAGATGCATCATTCTATGTGATATCAAAAATTTGTATTGATATAATTATAGACCAGTGGAAGAGAATACATAATTCAGATGCACACATATGTGTACAATGATGAGTCACATACGTCAGGTGCTTGTATGGGGAGTGATAAAAGGATACACATTTCAGTGAAAGTTGTTGGATCAATTGTATATCCGTGTATATTTTTAAAAAATGAGATGTGGATAATGTCAGTGAAAATGACCAAGCTGATAGCCTCAGATAGCTTCTGTGGAGGGCCTGTTCCTGCACAGAAACAACGACAAAGCAAAAAGTGTTAGAATCAACTTTTTTAGAAATTTAGAAAGTTTTAAAACATTTACAGCAACCAAGCAAATACTGAAATAGGAGAAAACCAGAAAACCAAACCCACTCCCGTCAAGTCGATTGCGACTCATAGCGACCCTATAGGACAGAGTAGAGCTGCACTATAGAGTTTCCGAGGAGCGTCTGGTGGATTCGAACTGCTGACCTCTTGGTTAGCAGCAATAGCACTTAACCATTATGCCACCAGTGTTTCTGAAATAAGAGAAAGGCCACTTAAAAACATCAGGAGAGGGGATGTTACAGAAAACGGTGTGTTAAGAAGGTATAGGATTCGTTCCCTCCACTGAAGCAATGAAAAAAACCAAAAACCAAACCCAATACCATCGAGTCGACTCCCACTCATAGCGACCCTATAGAACAGAGTAGAACTGCCCCATAGAGTTTCCAAGGAGCGCCTCGAGGCTTCGAACTGCCGACCCTTTGGTTAGCAGCCGTAGCACTTAACCACTAGGCCACCAGGGTTTCCCTGAAGCAATGAATAAGTGGGAAAAAAACCTGACAGAATAAACATTAAGTGCTTCATGAGAAAAGATGCTGTTGAATTTTGATGAAAAATGGTGGCATTTTTGTTTATTCACCTACTATCCCCCATTCTCCACTTGGCAGCTGCCATGAAGACAGCAGCCCACATTCCTGGTGTGGCTTGCTGGTGCCAGGGTGTGGACAAGACAGATCTTCTTTCTAAAAATGTTGTTGTTGTTTTTTTTGACCAATCTGGTAGTTCCAGAGATACTTGCTCTGAGATAGGCCTTGGCTTTACTCCTCTCAGACATGAGTGGCTACCAGGTGGTGTCTGTCTGTCAAAAGCCTTAAAGACATATAATGCCATAACCAGCTTAGGTAAGGAATGGAGCACAGGGAAAGAAGCAGACAAACCTGATAGCCTGGAAAAGAAGAGGCTGACAAGGCAGATGCATGGGAGAATAAACTGTAGAGATACTGAATGTACTGAAGGATCAGAGATCCAATGTACATACCCAGGTTGAATGCATGCTCAAACAAGACCTGAGAGGACCCTAGGTTTGAGCCTCTGGCAGATCTTTGGGCTCTGCACAAACGGAGGTGTAGACTAAGGCCCAATTGTAGGTGGCCTGGCTAAGCATTGAAAGAGTACCTAATTCAGAGTCAATCTTCAATGACCAGGAAAGGGTTTTTAGTTTTCTTTTTCTTCTCTTTTTGACTCCAAAAAAGGTCTCTATCAGGTCACTGGTTGACCACTAAAATAACTGAAGATAGACTTCAGTGACCACACATGGCAAAGAAAACAGTCTACGAAAAATAATAAATACATACAAACAAATAAATAGTTAGGAAATGTCACTAAACAGATGACCGCAGCCCTCAACAATAACAGCAAGCACTAGGTAGGCTGGAGAATCTGCTTTTCAGAGTTAACACATAAAATTCACAAAGCCCAGTGTTTGGTAAAAATACTAGGCATGCCAAGAAACAGGAAGTACAACCAATTCACAGGAAAAAAAAAAAAAAATCGGTGAAAGCAGTCCCTGAAGAACCAATGACATAGAATTGCTAGGCAAATCGTTTAAATCTACTGTGTTAAACGTGGTCAAAGACCTAAAGGAAAACAGGAGAATGTCTCAACGAATAGAGAATATCAATAATGACAAAGAAATTATAAAGAAGGCATCAAATAGAAATTAACATCAATCTTTCTCAAACTTTTCCAAAAACTAAAAGGAAGGAATAATTTGTAACTCAATCCATGATGTTATCAGCATCCTGATATTTAGCCAGACAAAGCCATCAGAAAAAAATATTGCATAGAAATATCTATGGAAATCCTCAACAAAATAGTAAAACTCCAATCCAGGAGCATATTAAAAGGACCATATGCCATAACCCTGTGTGCTTTGTCCCACAAGTGCAGCATATATAAAAGTCAATCAGTGTAATGCAACACATTAATAGAATGTAGGGAGAGGGGGATGATCTATCAACTGATGCAGAAAAAAGCGTTTAACAAAAAAACACTCAAAAATCAGGAATAAAAGCGAACTTCCTATTGTGTGAGAGTCAAAAATGGCCTCTGTGTATTAGCCCCAAGTTATTTACTTCTTCAAGTAAGCTGAGGCGTATTATATGGAAAAAAAAAAAAACTGGCATGAAACTCAAACTTGTACATGTCCAGCTGATTTAAAAATAGCCCAAATAAGCAGATTTTTAGCCACTTAGGACCTGCCTGTTTTACATACCCTGCAAAACTGGACTCAACTTCTGCTAGTCCTAAAAAAAAAAAAAAAAAGATAAATTCGTGTAGTTATAAAGACCCTAAGATTCTGCTGCTTTTAGGGCTCTCTGACCCAGAGACTTATCGCCTGGCTGCAGGAGGATATCGCTTCTCACCCCTGGGAGCTTTCTTGCTCTCTTCTCCTTCTGATGCTACCTGTGACTCTAGCCTCTGGAAGACCTTCTGCTACAGGGACCACCCCCTTGCATGTGACTTTCAATGTGTTGGCCCCATTAAATAGCTTGTTGTGCAATACTGTCATATAGCTCTGATTCCTTCACCTCACAGAAAAAAAAAAAAATTTTTTTTTTTTCAGTACACTTCCTTAAAATGATAAAGGACAGTTGTGAAAAGCCAACAATTAACATTACACTCAATGGTGAAAGACTGAAAGATTTTGCCATAAAATCAGGAACACGGCAAGGATATCTCATTTCCCTACTTCTATTCAACACTGTGGTCTTTTTGTTCACCTCTGTGAATGTGAAAACTGGACAATGAAAAAAGAAGGCAGAAGAAGTACTGACGCGTGGAAGTGTGGTGTTGGTGAAGAATATTGAATGTACCATGGATTAACAAAAGAACAAAAAAATCAGTCTTACAATAAAACAATGAAATGTTCCTTAGGAATGAGGATGGCAAGACTTCATCTTACTTACTTTGGACACATTATCTGGAAAGACTGATCACTAGGAAAAGAAGTCCTGTTAGGTGAAGTAGAAGATCACAAAAATAAAGGAAACCCTCAAAAAGATGGATTGACGCAATAACCACAACAATGGACTCAAACATACCAACAATCATTAGGATGGCATGGGACCAGGGAAAATTTCTTTCTCTTATATATTAGGTTACTTTGAGTAGAAGCCAACTAAATAGCAACTGCTCTCAACAACAACATTCAGCGGAAGACATCAACAACATAGCTACAGCTATATCTTCATATCAAACAAAAACACCACCAGTTGCAGTAGAATCAAACGCAACTCACAGTGACCCGTTGGGTGTCGGAGTAGAACTGGGCTCCGTCAGTAGGCTGCATTGTGTGTCTGTACCGTAATTTGTTTCCCATTTGTCTGTTGATGAGCATTTAGGTTGTTTACATCTTTGTGCTGTTGTGAATAGTGCTCCCAGGAACATGGTATGCATATGTCTATTCCTGCGACTGCTCTTACTTCTCTTGGGTATATTCCTATGAGTGGGATTGCTGGATCTTATGGTATTTCTACTTCTAGCTTTTTAAGGAAGCACCAGATTGTTTTCCAAAGTGATTGTATCATTTTACATTCTCACCAGCAGTGCATGAGAGTCCAATCTCTCCACAACCTCTCCAACATTTTTACTTGGTGTTTTATGCATTAACCAAACCCATCGCCATCAAGTCATTTCTGACTCATAGAGATCCTATAGGACAGAGTAGAACTGCCTTGTGGAGTTTCCAAGGAGCGCCTGGTGGATTCCAACTGCCGACCTTTTGGTTAACAGCATTTAACCACTACACCACCAGGGTTTCCTTTTTTTGGATTAGTGCCAGTGTTATTGGGGTGATAAGGCATCTCTTCGTAGTTTTAATTTCCGTTTCTCTGGTGGCTAATGATCATGAGCATTTCCTTGTGTGTACATTAGCCACCTGAATATCTTTTTTGGTGCAGTGTCTGTTCATATACTTTGCCCATTTTTAATTTTTTTTTATTTGTCTTTTTGTAGTTGAGGTGCTGCTGTACTTTGTAGATTTTAATGATTAGACTCTTACCAGATACGTCATAGTTAAAAATTTCTTCCCAATCTGTAGGTTCTGTTTTTACTCTTTTGATGAGCATAACTGACTTTTAGCAGACCCCAGTTATCTAGTTTCTCTTCTGATGTTTCTGCATTGTTAGTTATGGTTTGTATTCTGTTTATGTCGTGTATCAGGCCTCCTAGCATTGTCCCTATTTTTTCTTCCGTGATCTTTATCATTTTAGGTTTTATATTTAGGTCTTTGATCATTTTGAGTTAGTTTCTGTGCATGATGTGAGGTATGGGTCCTGTTTCATTTTTTTGCAGACAGATATCCAGTTATGCCAGCACCACTTGTTAAAAAGACTGTCTTTTCCCCCATTTAATGGACTTTGGGCCTTTGTCAACTATCAGCTGCTCATAGGTGGATGGATTTACGTCTGGGTTCTCAATTTTGTTATATTGATCTATGTGTCTGTTGTACCAGTACCGGGCTGTTTTGACTATCATGGTGGTATAATAGGTTCTAACATCAGGTAGTGTGAGGCCTCCCACTTTGTTCTTCTTCTTCATTAATTCTTTACTTATTTGGGGCTTCTTCCTTTTCCATATGAAGTTTGTGATTTGTTTCTCCAGCATGCTAAAAGTTGTCATTAGAATTTGGATTGAGATTGCATTGTATCTGTAGATCACTTTGGGAAGAATTGACATTTTCATAATGTTGAGTCTTCCTGTCTATCAGCATGGTATGTTTTTCCACTTATGTCAGTCTCTTTTGATTTCTTGTAATAGTGTCTTGTAGTTTTCTTTGTGTAGGTTTTTTACATCTCTGTTTAAATTTATTCCTAAATACTTTATCTTCTTGGGGGCTATTATAACGGTATTGATTTGGCGATTTCCTCTTGGAAGTTCTCTCTTTTGGTGCAGAGGAATCTGACTGACTTATGTATGTTTATCTTATATCCTGATATTTTGCAAAATCTTCTATTAGTTGTAGTAGTTTTCTTGTGGATTTTTTGGGGTTTTCCATGTATAAAACCATATCATCTGCAAATAGGGATACTTTTACTTCTTCCTTACCAATTTGGATGCACTTTATTTCTTTTTCTTGCCTTATTGATCTGGCTAGGGCCTCCAGTACAATGTTGAATATGAGTGGTGATAAAGGGTATCCATGTCTGGTTCCCGTTCTCAAGGGGAATGCTTTAAGACTCTCCATTTAGTATGAGGTTGGTTGTTGGCTTTGTATAAATGGCCTTTATTATGTTCAGGAATTTTCCTTCTATTCCTATTTTGCTGAGAGTTTTTATCAAGAATGGGTTTTGGACTTTTTAAAATACCTTTTCTGCATCAACTGATAAGATCATGTGGTTCTTGTCTTTTGTTTTATTTATGTGATGGATTACATTGATTGTTTTTCTAATGTTGGACCATCTCTGCATACCTGGTATGAATCTCACTTGGTCATGGTGAATTAATTTTTTGATATATTGTTGAATTCTATTGGCTAGAATTTTGTTGAGGATTTTTGGGTCTATATTCATGAGTGATATTGGTCTGTAATTTTCTTTTTTTGTGGATCTTTACCTGACTTTTGTATCATAGTTACGCTGGCTTCACAGAATGAGTTTGTGAGTATTCCATCCTTTTGTATGCCTGAAATGCCTTTAGTAGTAATGGTGTTAACTCTTCCCTGAAAGTTTGATAGAATTCTCCAGTGAAGCCGTCTGGGCCAGGGCTTTTTTGTTGTTGGTGGTTTTTATTTTTTTAATGATCTCTTCAATCTCTTCTTTTGTTGTGGGTTTATTTAATTCTTCTACCTCAATTTGTGTTAGTTTAGGTAAGGAGTGTGTTCCTAGAAATTTGTCCATTTCTTCTAGATTTTCAAATTTGTTGGAGTACATTTTTTCATAGTATTCTGTTATGATCCTTTTTATTTCCATTGGGTCTGTTGTGATATCACCCATTCCATTTCTTTTTTAGGTTATTTGCTTCCTCTCCTGTTTTTTCTTTTGTCAATTTGACCAGTGGTTTATTGATTCTGTTGATCTTTTCAAAGAACCATCTTTTAGTATTGTCTATTCTTTCAATTGTTTTCCTATTCTCTATCTCATTCATTTCTCCTCTAACCTTTATTATTTCCTTTCTTCTGGTGCCTGAGGGCTACTTTTGTTTCTATTTGTTCAAGTTGTAGGGTTAATGTTTTGATTTTGGCACTTTCTTCTTTTTGAATGTATGCATTTATTCTTATAAATTGACCTCTAAGCACTGCTTTTACTGTTTTCCAAAGGTTCTGGTAAGACATGTTTTCATTCTCATTTAATTCTATGAATTTATTTTTTCCGTCCTTGATTTCTTCTATAATCCAGGAGTTTTTAAGCAAGGTGTTGTTCGGTTTCCATGTATTTAATTTTTTTTCCTTGCTGTTTCTGTTATTG